>NC_066580.1:390636663-390936663 GCF_024323335.1 Lathyrus oleraceus
GAGATTTTGATATATATATATATATATATATATATATATATATATATATATATATATATATATATATATATATATATATATATATATATATATATATATATATATATATATATATATATATATATATATATATATATATATATATATATATATATATATATATATATATATATATATAGATAGATAGATAGATAGATAGATAGATAGATAGATAGATAGATAGATAGATAGATAGATAGATAGATAGATAGAGAGAGAGAGAGAGAGAGAGATTACAACAATGGTTTCACAAACCTATTTTTATCAATTGTGAAAGTTTCTACATAAGTGTTCTATCTATATAACCACTTGTGCAGGCAATAAGCTGAAAAAAAAACCCAACTTAAGTACACCATATGTATAATAATAATAATAATACTATATTATTATAATAAACACACTTTTTATTATTATTATTATTATTATTATTATTATTATTATTATTATTATTATATTTAATAACTATAATAATAATTATTATTATTATTATATTATATTATATGGTATTTCATATTCCTCTCAGGTACAATGTACCTTACAATATTCCATAATCCTCTCAAGTACATCGTGAAGGAGAATTGCGATCCAAAACGCAGCGGAAATTAAAATTTTCTCCTTTAGAGATCCTTACGAATGGTCATGATCAGTGATAGAATATTTACCTCTTGTGACGATTGAAACCTTTGGTGCAGATCTCTTGTGACGATCAAAAACCTTTGATGTAGATCCACGAAGTGATCACGAACGTTGAACGATGACAACGTCTCTACTCAGTCCACACGAACGGATTCCTTCAATCACAGTGTTAGCTGGTACGAATGAAGGCTTTGAGTGAGAGAGAGAGAGAGAGAGAGAAAACGAAAATAATGCAACCGCAATCAATGCTTCTGCACAAGGGTTCTATTTATAGAACCACTTGTGTGGGCTTCAAGCTAAAAAGCCCACTTAAGTGTATTTTGGCCCATATCTTATAATATGCCCAAAATCACTTAAGCCCATGGTACCTTACCATATTTCGTATTCTACTCAAGTACACCGTACCTTACGATATTCTATAATTCACTTAAGGGCACCGTACCTTACGGTATTCCTTAGTTACTCTATCTCTCATCAATCCGTCCTTTGTGTGTGACCCTGTAGGTTTTCGTGACGTTGGCAATTATATTAAATCACGCATTTAACATAATAAATAGTGAGCGGTGTAGCACCTCAAATTTGCACCCCCTATTCATGCATTCATTTCATTATTAGGTCATTAACATTACATTAACATTACATTGACATTACATTAACATTGCATAGTACATTGCATCTCATCAGTCAAGACTGGCATCAAGAGGATTCCTCAGTATAAAAGAGAAAGGTTTTTCTTAAGATGGAGGACCTATGGGTGTTCTAGAGAGCTTATATGAACCAAGGTTCATTTTGAAGCAATTGTACCAAGTGTTAGAGGCTCAAAAGTCCATAGTGCAGTTTCAGGTCATCTGGGCCCATAAAAGTCAACTGCAAGTCAACTGAGGGCTAGGAGGTGGAGAAATGGTTTGAGATACTTCATTCATGTATCAAAGAGGTTTATCCAACATGTCAAACTTATACATTGAAGATTTTGAAGCCAAATCAAAAGTTTCCCAAAATGGAAAGTGACCTATAATTTCAAGTTTCCAAAAATGGCAAGTTTTTAGACCAACTTCAACTTGACTTTCCAACATCAAAGAAGCTTCAAATGAAATTTTGTCCAACATGAAAGTTGAAGATCTCTCTCTCCCATTTCCAAAAAGTCCAAGATCATGAGCATCTGATGAAGGGTTGAGGAGATATGATCAAATCATTGCCAAGTGTGCATGGAACTTCAACAAGCCATAACTTTTGACTCATAACTCCAAATTGAGTGCTCCTTTTTGCATAATTCTTCTCATGACATGAACTTTCCAAATCATTCATCACATTGCATGAAATTTCATCACATAATCATTTGCTTATTCATGTGATTTTTGGAGGGAAAATCATGAATTCAAAATTGGTGCATCATGTGGACTTTTTAAACATTCCAACATGTTCATAAGAGAATTTTGAGTGAATTTGACCCTCCATACAGCACTGTTCACGTGTGCCTTGCCATGCATAAGGTGTTTTTGCAAAAATTGCCATGCACCTCTTTTCTCACTAAAATCTCATTAACCATGCTTAATTGTAATTAGGAAATGGATTAGGCCAGCATATAAATAGTAAATCCTAACAGAATTTTCATAATACACAATTCTAGATCTAGATTGAAAATTTCCCTCCAAAATTTCTCTTCTTCCAAATTCAAAAATTCTTCAAAGAACACTTGATTTTTATTGCATATTCTGGATTCTTGATCATCATTTGGTGGAATTCAAGCCATTGATTGAAGAAATTGGTGAAGAACCAAGCAATTCCATACATGAACATGAACATGGAGTTTTGAAGATCTAGCTAGATCCAAGCCATTCCAAGAGTTGATTTGTGCTTCAGAAGTCATTACAAGGTTGATAGAAGAGATTTGGATGCTGCTGGACACTTGAATCCACTACTGCCATTGTTGGAGCTTCAAGAGGTCAAATTTTCGCATCTCTTAATTCTTGTTTTTATTGCCATAGACTTGTAGTTCATTGCTTGCTGATTCCACTGGTATAAAGAACATGAAATTTGGTGCAATATTGATGAAGTTATGGCAAATTAAAGTTTGAATGTTCATTTTGTTTTCTCTTCGATTTGCATGATTCATGATGAATTAGGATGAAATAATGATAGATTTGGATTCCTCATGTTGTAAGCTTTCATTTGGTGTATGATATTGCAAAAACTGGAAAAAAAAGTTGCATGAAGACACTATTCCTCCACCGTCTTCATGAAGAAGACGGTGGTTTCCACCGTTCTCAGCCGCGCCTGTACAGGCTAGGGCTTTGGCTGGTTCGTTCATGAGAAAAACACTGTGGAAGCGCCTTTCACATTGCAAGCGCGCGTTCGATTCCGTCATGAGGCATTTGTTTTGTTTAATTCATTTTTGACATGGCGCTTGCATGGCTCTCTCGTGGCATTTCTATTGGATCCGCTTGCATTGACTGTGTCCATGCCAGCCTTGACCGTTGATGTGGCTTCCACATCAGATTAATGAAACGAAGCATTTTGAGGCGCACGGTTTGAATCCGGCTGATGCAATTGCCATTTTATTCCTTTCTTTTCATTATTTTTCATGTTTTGCAATGATTATTTCATTTTATGCATGATCTTAAAAAAATCATCAAAAATAGGTTAATGATCCAATTAATTCCAGGTTTTTTTCTATGTGATCCTATGAATGTCTTCTATTTTTTGATGTGGATTTCTGGAATTGTGCCTGGCTGGAATTTTAATTGTGTTAGACTAATTGAACATGTATACATTGTGACATTGCCTCATTCAAACTAATGTGAAATGCTCAATAATGATCCAATTGCCCTGAAATTTTGTGTGCTGATTATTAACATGTTGATGGATTTGTGAGATTTTATTTGGCATTTTTTGCTATTTCCTTCCCTGTTTTGGACACATGAACTTTAGGTGTGACAATATGTGTCACACAATTGGATGTCTTGCTTGTGCATTTTCATTTCTAGGTCAAATGAATTTTGTTGATTATAATTTTTGGCACGATGATTATGTTTGACATGTTGATTGCTCATAAAAATTTCCAGAATTGTTTGAGTCATTTCTGTTTTAATATGGGATTTTGATTCTTGATGACCAATTGTATGCACCTTTTGCTTGCCTTGCCTTCTCTTGGTTGAATGATGACCTTGCTTGATGCTTTTGATTTGGTCCTTTTTAGGACATCTTCTTACTTGTTCATATGTGATTCATGTTGAGTTTTAGTTTCTGTTTTGACTTTTTGCCCCACCTTTGACCCTAGCCTTTGAGCTAGTGGTTTGAACTCACAATTTGAGCTTTGAATTTCAGGAGCAAGCATTCATCTACATGGTTGATGTTGCCTCATCATTTGAGCTTTGTTATTTGCTTTGCTTGCTAACATTTGATTGTGTTGTAGGTCCTTGGGTGGACTCACTTGAGTTGCATTTGACTCGTTTGTTGTGTATATTGGAAATCACTATTATTTGTCTGTTGACTGTTTGCCTGAATACTATACTGATTGTTTGGTTGTTTACACAGGTACTTTAGCCGCTTTAACTCATTGTTTGAGTTGCTTTGCTTGTGGTTGGCATACCACCTAGGTAAATTCCTATTCTTCATGTAGTCTGGAAGACCTGTCATGTTCTTTTGGCAGGCACCTGTCTGAAGTCCTCCTTAAGAGGCAATGTTTGTGCTTGTTTATCTTTGTGCCTTGTACATGTAAAGACCTCCTAAGTGAAGAGGCATTGGCAGATAGAAGGGATGTGCAATCCATCCCCTGCTATTCAGTTGAGTCTTTCATCTTGCTCGCACCATGTGCTGATGCATTTTGAATAAACACCCAAGATCCTTTGTATATAGAGTCAGTCAAGTGGAATAGAGTTCCTCATTCTGGACTCCCACGTTTTCATTGATTGAAGCTCACCCAGGCTCGGGTTAAGAGCTATGAGGACCAATCCTCATCACCTTTCATTTGTTCACCCTGACGGTCAATGTCAGTGGTTAAGAGCCCTCAGATACCCTTCCAGTTGGCTTGTTTGTCGAGGTTGATATAACCCCTTGACTAAAGCCCAACCTTGATGTTTGAGACCCCTTGTTGGTATGTTTACTTCATGTTGTATGTGTTTGTGTGGTGTGATTGTATCCCCATAAGATTGCTAGACTTCGCATCGTCTCTCGTTTGCATGTCAATTAAGGTAGCACGGTTCCTTTGTATAGGACTTCCTTTCTTGCGTGAGCTTTCCTAAAACACAAGCAAACTTTCCCCTCTTAAGGACACGTTAACTCCTTCTACTACAGGTGAGTAAGTCTCCAAAGGTCGAGCATCCGGTAGATTGCGTAGTGACGTTGTTCACTTAAAAAACACAAAACAAATAGAAGTAGTTTAGCCTAACTACGACAACTCTGATTCTCATGTCCAGATGAGATACGTAGGCACGAGATGCGATGTCTTGTCGAGTTTGACTGACAACTAACTTTAATCCTTTTCTCTCGCCCCCGTTGCAATCGAGACCTTCCCTTTCTCTTGCCCTAGTTGCAATCGAGACCCTCTTGTGTGTGTGTGGAGTCTGATGTAAGTCCAGTGATTAGCAATCGGTTTCTTGTGTGTGTCTGTTTGTTTGGAGTCTGACGTAAGTCCAGCGATTGGCAGTCGGTTTCCTGCGTGTGTCTGTTTGTTTGGAGTCTGACGTAAGTCCAACGATTGGCAGTCGGTTTCCTGCGTGTGTTTGTGTGTTTGGAGTCTGATATAAGTCCAACGATTGGCATTCGGTTTCCTCGTTAGTTTGTTTTGTGTGGAGTTGGATGTAAGGCCAGCGATTGGCATTCCATTTCCAGTTTGCTTTGACGTCTCAACGTCCCGTTTCAGTGTTTTGGTTGGCGTGCGTTAGCCGAGCTACGAGTGCTCTGATTCTTACTTTGGTTAGAGAAGATACGTATGCATAGGATGCGATGTCCTAGCGAGCATGTTCCCGTTCCCCGAACTACGTCGACTCTGATGTTTGTTTCTGACAAACTACGTAGGACCAGGATGCGACATCCTGCCGAGTTACCTTCTTCCGTCTTTCATGTGTGTTCCTATTCCAGCGTGCAGTCTTTGAGCAGTTTCCTTAGCAACCTTTCTTCTATTTTTCTGAGCGTGGATCCCGTCGAGTACGACGGATGCGTAGGGGTGCTAATACCTTCCCTTCGTATAACCGACTCCCGATCCTATCAATCTCTGGTCGTAAGACCATTTCCTTTCCAGGTTTACTTCGAGCGTTTCCTTTCCCTCCTTTGGGATAAATAACGCACGGTGGCGGCTCTGTGTCTTTTTTCCCGCCGGTTTTTCGCGTAATGCGACAGCTGGCGACTTTGCTGGGGATTAAGAGAAGTTGGCCTCTTGTTGGTCCATCTTCCCTAAGCGAGTCAATCCTAGCGCTCTTTAGATTAGTTTTGGTTGCTTTTACTGCTTATTTATTGCATTCATTATTATGCTGTGATTGTATATATGTGCATATGTGTTTGCATGCATCATATTATCATTGTGCTGGATTCTGTACAGGTTGGTTCCCTTGATTTTGGGGTGGGTGTTTTTAGTGGGGATAAAACCCAGGCCCGAGTATACACCTAGGATTAGCGTGGTCTCACGTCTCCTCACTTGCTGTATCAGCATGTTGTTGCGACGTGACATACCACAGCCGGACGAGGTTCATTTGAGAGAGCCCTTCCGTTTGGAGTATTCCACTCAGGTTGGGTTATCTCATCTGAGTTATTGACTTCGGTGACCGATCTTTCCCGGATCTTTGGGTTAGATGATCTTATGAGAGCTGCAACGGCACACCCGAAAGGGAAAACCCGTTGAGTATCTTGTCCGATTGTCGAGACCATTATCCCCCTTAGGATGACCTTGTTAGAATTCACCTGTGAGGGGAGGGTTTGATCCTTGTAGATGCAGTTTCTGCCAGTGATGTTGTGTTGGTGACCTTGGTTAAGTCGGATTTATGGATCTTTATTTTTAAGACGCCGGAGGTTTGACCGTGGTGTTGATCAGAGGGTTCCGTTTATTTCGGATCCCTGGGCTGAATTTGAGGGTACTTGCTCAGATGGTGACTTGGTTCTGAAGTATGGGTTCCAAATGACCTTGGGTTCCAGATGATTTTGATCTGTGGTTTCCGGTGCCGAATTCATGCCGAAGTTTTGATCCTGTGCCATGAGATACTCAGCCAACCTGCCATGGCTTCATCATTTGCATCATAGCATGTTTATTTTCAAAAAAAATAATGCATAAAAAAAAAGTTAACCCTCATATGTATATCCTTTTCAGGATCATTCATGATGAACATCATACGCATCATACACATCATATACATATCATTCTTGCATTACAGGTGTTCTTGAACAAGACTTCTCACTCTGGTTCCTGTTTTAGGCAGGATTGTTGATCATCGTTCGCACCGCTACGCGACAAGACTGAATCAACAGAGAAACATGGATCAAGTTCAAGCTGAGTTGGCAGAGATGAGGGCTAACATGGCCCAGTTTATGAATATGATGCAAGGGATCGTTCAAGGGCAAGAGGAGCTGCGAGCCTTGGCCCAGAGACAGGAAATTGTGGTTCCACCTGTCAACCGTAACTCGCCGGAAGGGGTCCCTGTTAATGACAATGTTGCTGCTACTATTCCCGTCAACAACTATGATGTGGGTGATGAGTTGAGGGGTATCAGGATCAATGGACAACCTATTGCAGTTGACACTGCTAATGTTCGAGCCACCCGTGCTCCTGTTCGCCATCCTGCTCCGTTAGTTGACAGACAGGAGGATATGTTTACTCTCCTCAGCGAGGAAGACGAAGTTGCAAGAACTGAAGAGAGGGATAAGAAAGTTGATGCCCTTGCTGAGAAAATCTGTGCCATGGAGTGTCAGAACTCTTTGGGATTTGATGTTATCGATATGGGTTTGGTTGAAGGGCTGAGAATCCCTTACAAATTCAAGGCGCCATCTTTTGACAAATACAATGGCACTTCTTGTCCTCACACCCATGTGCAGGCTTACTACAGAAAAATCTCCGCATACACTGATGATGAGAAGATGTGGATGTACTTTTTCCAGGACAGCTTGTCTGGAGCTTCCTTGGACTGATACATGGATCTGAAGAGAGAATCTGTTAGAAGCTGGAGAGATCTGGGTGAAGCCTTCTTGAGGTAGTACAAGCACAACATGGACATGGCTCCGAGCCGAACTCAGTTACAGAGCTTGTGTCAGAAGTCTGGTGAAAGCTTCAAAGAGTACGCCCAGAGATGGCGTGAGTTAGCCGCAAGGGTGCAACCTCCAATGTTGGAGAGAGAGTTGACCGATATGTTCATTGGAACCCTGCAGGGTGTGTTCATGGACCGTATGGGAAGTTGCCTGTTTGGTAGCTTTTCAGATGTTGTAATCTGTGGAGAAAGAATGGAGAGTCTTATCAAAGCAGGAAAGATCCGAGATCCTGGCTCTTCAAGCTCTTCCGGTTCTAAGAAGCCATTTTCTGGGGCACCCGGAAGGGGAGAGGGTGGAACAAATGCTGTACACCATCGGAGGAGTGTGAACAGAAGACAATATCGTCAAGTCGCTGCTGTGACTATTCTAGCAACTCAACCTCAACAACAGCAAAGAAGACCAACTCAGCAATATCAACATCAACAACATCGTCCTCAACAGCAGGCTTACCAGCCTCACAATGGTAATCAAGCTAGTACGAGTAATGAGAGGAAGAAGATCACTTTTGATCCGATCCCTATGTCATACGTAGAACTGTATCCCTCTTTGATAGAGCGGAACTTGATTACTCCTAGAGACCCGCCGGCTATACCCGTCAACCCTCGGTGGTGGTATAAGCCTGATCAGCATTGTGTGTATCATTCGGGTGCTCCTGGTCATGACGTGGATAGTTGCTTTCAGCTGAAGAATAAGGTTCAAGACCTTATGAGATCAGGTATTCTGAGCTTTGAGGACTTAGGTCCCAATGTTAATCGAGCTTGAAGACAACAAGTCCCGGGCTGGCTTTGGCTTTTCTTCTGGGGTCTTCAACGAAAAGGGTTGTTCAGAAGTGGAGGTTTTATCCACGTCAATCAGAGTGGGGAAGCTGCTGATGCAGAGGATACTGACATTTGTCATCCCTGGAGGGATCTGTCACAATTGGATCGCTGTGGATGTTCCCACAGTCATTCATAAGTCAGAGTAATAATCACTTTGTTTAAAAACCCTTCTCCCATGCCAAAAGGGGAAGTGATGACTTTGTTGGCAACATTTGTGCAATGATATTTTCATTCAAATAAATTCATGTTAAAACATTTGTTTTTCCATTTGTTTTCCCTTTTTGCTTTTTGCATGAAATTGGTGATCACAAAAAACCCTAAAAACAAGAATAAAAGCAATCTTTTCATCTGCATAATGGTTGCCTTGTTTGATTTCCAGAAAGCTTTTCATATCAAAATCATTATGCAGGTTGATTCTAAAACCCATTGAACATAATGATCCAACGCCATCTCCCAATTTTGAATTCCCTGTATTCGAAGCAGAGGAAGATGATGTTGAAAGGATTCCTGACGAGAGTTCCCGACTTCTTGAGCAAGAAAAGAAGATCACTCAGCCACATCTCGAGAATCAGCAAAATAGTCAAACTGGGGCATTACAAATGTAATCAAAAAAAGAAAGAAAGAGGAGGGTGAAAAATCAAAATCAAAATCAAAATCAAAATCGAAATCAAAAGAAAGGAAAAAGAAAGAAAGAAACAAAAGAATAATAGCACCCTCAAATCCCAAGTTGACTGATGCTGAATGGATTCAGAGTCGTTACGACCAAGTGAATCTGATCAAAAAGAAGAGATTAACTGTCATGTGTCATGGTCAGTTATATCAGCAGAGAATGAAGAAAGCATTCGATAAGAAGGTCAAGCCTTGTGTGTTCCGAGAAGGTGACCTCGTGCTTAAGAAAGTCTTGTCTTTCGTGCCCGGTTCTAGGGGCAAGTGGACTCCAAACTATGAAGGTCCATATGTTGTCAAGAGAGCCTTTTCAGGCGGTGCCTTGACACTTACAATAGTGGACAGGGAGGATTTCACTCGTCAGATGCAGTCAAGAAATACTTCGCCTAAAAAGCAGAATAGCTCGCTAAGTTGAACACCCGGAAGGGAGACTTAGGCAAAAAGGAGCGTCTCGGTGGATTGAAAACCCGAAAGGGTGATCCAGGCAAAAGTTAGAGACATTGAAAAAAAAGAATTTGCATCCCGCTAGATTGAGTACTTCACACTGGGGCAATCTAGGCAAAAATTAGGGATTTGGCAAGTAACTACATCCTGACAAGACTGTGTTCTACATCTGTCATCCGCCAGGAAATTCTTGATTCGTCGTCGACTGAAGCTTCGAATACATCGAAATTCGGAATTGGTGGAGAAATGGTAATTATGTTCAATGTAGCCCTTTCCAATATATATCACCGATTTCAAACTTGTACAGATCTATGGAGTCTTGCCATTCGCAAACTACCATTCCATCACATCAATTTGAGCTTTTATCCAATTATTTGCACTCTTATTTGTTTCAACTCAACAAATGTTTTGCATGTCTTAATTGATAAATATCATTGTTTTCAAAATAAATAAATTTTTCACAAAATTGTTCTTAAACAAAGTGAACATTCACGATGAGGGAAGGATACTTAGGAGATCTGCAGTGCTCTCCCAAGGGTGGTATGATTCCCAACAGGGTAAGACTTTTGTTCATATCTCTGGCATAACTGTATCTTTTTCCTGTAGAACCTTCCATGGTTTCTCCTCAGCGAGGGTGCTCAGTGCAGTGTTGTTTGAAGTTGTTCATCTTCATTTCCCCGGCAGTGCAGCATTCTTCCTCCAAGCCCTATTAGCCCCTATTATGGTACATCCCCAGTAGAGTGTTGTTTGAGCCGTTGTGGGTCATCCCCAGTAGAGTGTTGTTTGAGCCCTATTGTGCTCATCCCCAGTAGAGTGCTGTTTGAGCCCTATGGTGGGTCGTCCTCAGTAGTTTGCTGTTTGAACACTTCTGTGGGCCAGTTCCCAAGCAGAGTGTTTGTTGAAGACTTCAGCTTTCTTCTCTCCAGCAGAGCAGTCTTCTCCTCTCCCCAGCATGGGTGCTTTTCTTTGAAGATTCGGTATTTGGTGGATTGACATCCCAGTACTCCATCATTCCTCAGATAGATCCCTAGCGGAGTTGTTGGCATGATGACCTTTATCAATGCCTATCTATCCCCACCAGAGATCTGGTTGCTTCTTGATATCTTTGACCCCCAGCATGAGTTGCTGTTGTGGCAGTGTCTGCCTGTGCTATGAACTCTTTTCTTCGGTTGTGACTGACGATCCCTCAGGAAGCCTCTTGTGGCCTTCCTCCCCTGCAGGATGGTGTTGTCCCCTGATATCCCAGTCTCCGGCAGATCTCTTTTGCTCTCGGGTGATCTTTTGGCTTTCCCTCTGGAAGGGTAGTACCGGGTGGTTGATTCCGGGACCTGTGTGTGTTAGACATGTCTGTTTATCAGCATTCATCATGCATAATGCATATACGCATAATCATAACATTCAGATATTCATGTTGCATCTTTTGCCATATATCTGTTGCTTGTTGGCTCCTGCTAATTGGTGATACATATCTCCCTAGTAGATCTCCCCAAGCAGATGTTGGTGTGTCTGATCTCTCCATATAGAGTCAGCCCCTTAAGCAGAAAGTGTCTACCATTTCCTTCTGCACTCCCCACTGAGTTACATCCTCGTGGATGACGGTTGTTTCCGTCCCCTCCCTACACACATAACGGGATGGGTTTTCCCTATTGAGTTCTTTCCTCATTAGGATGAGTCTTGATTCAGTTTGCCTTTTTGGACCGATCCTAAATTGGCTTCCTATTGGCTGTCTCTTGTGCTTCCCTGTGGTATAAATGAATAGTTGCTCACTAACCGACACTCATTCATCTTATCCTCAGCGGAAGTTGTTGGCTTCTACCTACTAACCGGTAGTTGTAATTCCTATCTTTACGGTTTTCCACCTACTAACCGGTGGTTATAAATCCTACTTTCATCCCCTAGCAGAGGTAACCTTTGGGGTTCATTCTGGTTGTTGGCGGATTTTTGCGGTCTTCTACCTACTACCCGGTAGTTGTAAATCCTATTTTCTCCCATTCCGTTCCTCAGCAGATTGTTGTGGTCTTCTACCTACTAACCGGTAGATGTGAACTCTCTTTTCTCCCCTTTGTGGAGTCAACCCTTGTGCTCATCCTAGTCGATGACGGTTACTTTTCCGTGGTTTTCTACCTACGAACCGGTAGATGTAATCCCCTCTTTGCGGTTATCATTATCCAGTTTTCGGTATTGATAGTCCTTTTCCCTTTTGGATATTTGCTTTGATTAAGCAATCTTATCCCCAGCGGGTCTTCCCCTTCCTTTTGGATAATTGCTCTGAGTAAGCCATTTTATCCTCAGTGGGTCCTCTTTCATTCACCGTTTGCCGGTAATGTTTGTGGTTTCCCTTTTTGATTGGTCATCTTTACATACTTAGTCTGGTATCCCGATGCCTTTCTTTTCGGTTGATTTATCCTTTGACAACCTACAACCCGATTATGGATGATCTTCCATGCGAGAGTATTATCTACATTTTGACGGCTATAGATAATACATCTCATGCACTCTTTGGTTGAAGTTTTGTCCTTCCCAGTGGAGTAAGATTCGTATTCCTTGTGGAATCGAATGTCCATCCTTTAACAAGTTTGCTTTCGCTCTCTTCAGGATGATGAGTGTTTTGGAACACACACCAATTCACGATTTCGGTCGATTTATCCTTTGTCAACCTACAACCCGGTTATGGATGATCTTCCATGCGAGAGTATTATCTACGTTTTGACGGCTATAGATAATATATCTCATGCACTCTTTGGTTGAAGTTTTGTCCTTCCTAGTTGAGTAAGATTCGTATTCCTTGTGGAATCGAATAGCCATCCTTTAACAAGTTTGCTTTCGCTCTCTTCAGGATGATGAGTGTTTTGGAACACACACCAATTCACGATTTCGGTCGATTTATCCTTTGACAACCTACAACCCGGTTATGGATAATCTTCCTTGCGAGTATATTATCTACGTTTTGATGGCTATAGATAATATATCTCATGCGCTCTTCAGTCGAGGTTTTGTCCTTCCTAGTGGAGTAAGATTCGTATTCCTTGTGGAATCGAATGTCCATCCTTTAGCAAGTTTGCTTTCACTCTCTTCAGGATGATGAGTGTTTTGGAACACACACCAATTCACGATTTCGGTCGATTTATCCTTTGTCAACCTACAACCCGGTTATGGATAATCTTCCTTGCGAGTATATTATCTACGTTTTGACGGCTATAGATAATATATCTCATGCACTCTTTGGTTGAGCCCTTTGTTTGTTCCCCAACTGAGTAAGATTCGTATTCCTTGTGGAATCGAATATCCATCCTTTAACAAGATTGCTTTTCTAGCTCTCTTCAGGATGATGAGTGTTTTGGAACACAAACCAATTCACGCCTTGGTCGGTTACCTGTTATATGCCTACAACCCGGTATCCTTGGTGTTCCTTCCTGTCTGCTCCCTATTGCGACCTTGGTCCCCTGTGGAGTCAGATTTTCCTGAGTCGAAATATGCCTTCTCCAGGTTTTCCTCAGATGTTTGTTGATGGATTGATATCTCTCACCCGTACACCGGTCTTAGATATTCCTTCTTCCCGAGCTTGATACCTACTAACCGGTAACACCTCACCCTTTCTTGCTTCCCCAAGAGAGTCTTTTCTAGACAATTGTTGTTGTGTTGGCGTCTTCCCCAATACATGCATGTTCCCGGCAGGGATATCTTGTTGAGTCCTTCCTATTCGTCCGTTGGCGTCTAGTCATGGTTTCTCTTCCCATTCATCATCTTTCGATGTCTGGTCGTGGTTTCTTTCTCCCATTCGTCCGTTGACGTCTGGTTGAGTTTTTCCAGTCATCGGTCAATGTCTGGCCATGTATCCTTTCAAAATCCCCAGTAGAGTCGTTGGTAACGTCTTGTCTGGTCCAGTAATAAATATCAAATCCCCATTGGAAGTTGCCATTGGTGAACACTCTTTTCTTCGCTTCATCCCCCGCATAGTGCAAATTCCAGGTTCTTTTGGTATTCAATCCCTGATTACCTTGAAAGTATGATAGCCGTTGCTCTCATCCGTTCAGGTTCTCAGTTGATTGAATAGGGGAAGTTGTAGCACCTCAAATTTGCACCCCCCATTCATGCATTCATTTCATTTTTAGGTCATTAACATTACATTGACATTACATTAACATTGCATAGTACATTGCATCTCATCAGTCAAGACTGGCATCAAGAGGATTCCTCAGTACAGAAGAGCAAGGTTTTTCTTGAGATAGAGGCCCTATGGGTGTTCTAGAGAGCTTATATGAACCAAGGTTCATTTTGAAGCAATTGTACCAAGTGTTAGAGGCTCAAAAGTCCATAGTGCAGTTTCAGGTCATTTGGGCCTATAAAAGTCAACTGCAAGTCAATTGAGGGCTAGGAGTTGGAGAAATGGTTTGAGATACTTCATTCGTGTACCAAAGAGGTTTATCCAACATGTCAAACTTATACATTGAAGATTTTGAAGCCAGATCAAAAGTTTCCCAAAATGGAAAGTGACATATAATTTCAAGTTTCCAAAAATGGCAAGTTTTTAGACCAACTTCAACTTGACTTTCCAACATCAAAGAAGCTTCAAATGAAATTTTGTCCAACATGAAAGTTGAAGATCTCTCTCTCCCATTTCCAAAAAGTCTAAGATCATGAGCATCTGATGAAGGGTTGAGGAGATATGATCAAATCATTGCCAAGTGTGCATGGAACTTCAACAAGCCATAACTTTTGACTCATAACTCCAAATTGAGTGCTCCTTTTTGCATAATTCTTCTCATGACATGAACTTTCCAAATCATTCATCACATTGCATGAAATTTCATCACATAATCATTTGCTTATTCATGTGATTTTTGGAGGGAAAATCATGAATTCAAAATTGGTGCATCATGTGGACTTTTTAAACATTCCAACATGTTCATAAGAGAATTTTGAGTGAATTTGACCCTCCATACAACATTGTTCACGTGTGCCTTGCCATGCATAAGGTGTTTTTGCAAAAATTGCCATGCACCTCTTTTCTCACTAAAATCTCATTAACCATGCTTAATTGTAATTAGGAAATGGATTAGGCCAGCATATAAATAGTAAATCCTAACAGAATTTTCATAATACACAATTCTAGATCTAGATTGAAAATTTCCCTCCAAAATTTCTCTTCTTCCAAATTCAAAAATTCTTCAAAGAACACTTGATTTTTATTGCATATTCTGGATTCTTGATCATCATTTGGTGGAATTCAAGCCATTGATTGAAGAATTTGGTGAAGAACCAAGCAATTCCATACATGAACATGAACATGGAGTTTTGAAGATCTAGCTAGATCCAAGCCATTCCAAGAGTTGATTTGTGCTTCAGAAGTCATTACAAGGTTGATAGAAGAGATTTGGATGCTGCTGGACACTTGAATCCACTACTGCCATTGTTGGAGCTTCAAGAGGTCAAATTTTCGCATCTCTTAATTCTTGTTTTTATTGCCATAGACTTGTAGTTCATTGCTTGCTGATTCCACTGGTATAAAGAACATGAAATTTGGTGCAATATTGATGAAGTTATGGCAAATTAAAGTTTGAATGTTCATTTTGTTTTCTCTTCGATTTGCATGATTCATGATGAATTAGGATGAAATAATGATAGATTTGGATTCCTCATGTTGTAAGCTTTCATTTGGTGTATGATATTGCAAAAACTGGAAAAAAAGTTGCATGAAGACACTGTTCCTCCACCGTCTTCATGAAGAAGACGGTGGTTTCCACCGTTCTCAGCCGCGCCTGTACAGGCTAGGGCTTTGGCTGGTTCGTTCATGAGAAAAACACTATGGAAGCGCCTTTCACATTGCAAGCGCGCGTTCGATTCCGTCATGAGGCATTTGTTTTGTTTAATTCATTTTTGACATGGCGCTTGCATGGCTCTCTCGTGGCATTTCTATTGGATCCGCTTGCATTGACTGTGTCCACGCCAGCCTTGACCGTTGATGTGGCTTCCACATCAGATTAATGAAACGAAGCATTTTGAGGCGCACGGTTCGAATCCGGCTGATGCAATTGCCATTTTATTCCTTTCTTTTCATTATTTTTCATGTTTTGCAATGATTATTTCATTTTATGCATGATCTTAAAAAAATCATCAAAAATAGGTTAATGATCCAATTAATTCCAGGTTTTTTTCTATGTGATCCTATGAATGTCTTCTATTTTTTGATGTGGATTTCTGGAATTGTGCCTGGCTGGAATTTTAATTGTGTTAGACTAATTGAACATGTATACATTGTGACATTGCCTCATTCAAACTAATGTGAAATGCTCAATAATGATCCAATTGCCCTGAAATTTTGTGTGCTGATTATTAACATGTTGATGGATTTGTGAGATTTTATTTGGCATTTTTTGCTATTTCCTTCCCTGTTTTGGACACATGAACTTTAGGTGTGACAATATGTGTCACACAATTGGATGTCTTGCTTGTGCATTTTCATTTCTAGGTCAAATGAATTCTGTTGATTATAATTTGTGGCATGATGATTATGTTTGACATGTTGATTGCTTATAAAAATTTCCAGAATTGTTTCAGTCATTTCTGTTTTAATATGGGATTTTGATTCTTGATGACCAATTGTATGCACCTTTTGCTTGCCTTGCCTTCTCTTGGTTGAATGATGACCTTGCTTGATGCTTTTGATTTGGTCCTTTTTAGGACACCTTCTTACTTGTTTATATGTGATTCATGTTGAGTTTTAGTTTCTGTTTTGACTTTTTGACCCTAGCCTTTGAGCTAGTGGTTTGAACTCACAATTTGAGCTTTGAATTTCAGGAGCAAGCATTCATCTACATGGTTGATGTTGCCTCATCATTTGAGCTTTGTTATTTGCTTTGCTTGCTAACATTTGATTGTGTTGTAGGTCCTTGGGTGGACTCACTTGAGTTGCATTTGACTCGTTTGTTGTGTATATTAGAAATCACTATTGTTTGTCTGTTGACTGTTTGTCTGAATACTATACTGATTGTTTGGTTGTTTACACAGGTACTTTAGCCGCTTTAACTCATTGTTTGAGTTGCCCACCTTGTGGTTGGCATACCACCTAGGTAACTTCCTATTCTTCATGTAGTCTGGAAGACCTGTCATGTTCTTTTGGCAGGCACCTGTCTGAAGTCCTCCTTAAGAGGCAATGTTTGTGCTTGTTTATCTTTGTGCCTTGTACATGTAAAGACCTCCTAAGTGAAGAGGCATTGGCAGATAGAAGGGATGTGCAATCCATCCCCTGCTATTCAGTTGAGTCTTTCATCTTGCTCGCACCATGTGCTGATGCATTTTGAATAAACACCCAAGATCCTTTGTATATAGAGTCAGTCAAGTGGAATAGAGTTCCTCATTCTGGACTCCCACGTTTTCATTGATTGAAGCTCACCCAGGCCCGGGTTAAGAGCTATGAGGACCAATCCTCATCACCTTTCATCTGTTCACCCTGACGGTCAATGTCAGTGGTTAAGAGCCCTCAGATACCCTTCCAGTTGGCTTGTTTGTCGAGGTTGATATGACCCCTTGACTAAATCCCAACCTTGATGTTTGAGACCCCTTGTTGGTATGTTTACTTCATGCTGTATGTGTTTGTGTGGTGTGATTGTATCCCCATAAGATTGCTAGACTTCGCATCGTCTCTCGTTTGCATGTCAATTAAGGTAGCACGGTTCCTTCGTATAGGACTTCCTTTCTTGCGTGAGCTTTCCTAAAACACAAGCAAACTTTCCCCTCTTAAGGACACGTTAACTCCTTCTACTACAGGTGAGTAAGTCTCCAAAGGTCGAGCATCCGGTAGATTGCGTAGTGACGTTGTTCACTTAAAAAACACAAAACAAATAGAAGTAGTTTAGCCGAACTACGACAACTCTGATTCTCATGTCCAGATGAGATACGTAGGCACGAGATGCGATGTCTTGTCGAGTTTGACTGACAACTAACTTTAATCCTTTTCTCTTGCCCCCGTTGCGATCGAGACCTTCCCTTTCTCTTGCCCTAGTTGCAATCGAGACCCTCTTGTGTGTGTGTGGAGTCTGATGTAAGTCCAGCGATTGGCAGTCGGTTTCCTATGTGTGTCTGTTTGTTTGGAGTCTGACGTAAGTCCAGCGATTGGCAGTCGGTTTCCTGCGTGTGTCTGTTTGTTTGGAGTCTGACGTAAGTCCAGCGATTGGCAGTCGGTTTCCTGCGTGTGTTTGTTTGTTTGGAGTCTGATATAAGTCCAGCGATTGGCATTCGGTTTCCTCGTTAGTTTGTTTTGTGTGGAGTTGGATGTAAGACCAGCGATTGGCATTCCATTTCCAGTTTGCTTTGACGTCTCAGCGTCCCGTTTCAGTGTTTTGGTTGGCGTGCGTTAGCCGAGCTACGAGTGCTCTGATTCTTACTCTGGTTAGAGAAGATACGTATGCATAGGATGCGATGTCCTAGCGAGCACGTTCCCGTTCCCCGAACTACCTCGACTCTGATGTTTGTTTCTGACAAACTACGTAGGACCAGGATGCGACATCCTGCCGAGTTACCTTCTTCCGTCTTTCATGTGTGTTCCTATTCCAGCGTGCAGTCTTTAAGCAGTTTCCTTAGCAACCTTTCTTCTATTTTTCTGAGCGTGGATCCCGTCGAGTACGACGGATGCATAGGGGTGCTAATACCTTCCCTTCGCATAACCGACTCCCGATCCTATCAATCTTTGGTCGTAAGACCATTTCCTTTCCAGGTTTACTTCGAGCGTTTCCTTTCCCTCCTTTGGGATAAATAACGCACGGTGGCGGCTCTGTGTCTTTTTTCCCGCCGGTTTTTCGCGTAATGCGACAAGCGGTATCTAGCAACACATCACTGCTACCCAAGACACGAAAATGTCACGTGATCTGACAAAACCTTCTGTGATAATACTTATGTGTATAATTACCCTTTTGCCCTTATGTCTATATTGAACACAAGGCATAGACCGTGCCATCCTTGTCCAGTTCAATATTGGGCCCATAGACATTTATCCTGTTATGCAGGATGGGCAAATTCCATCTTGGTCACTCATGTCCCTCAGCATGCTTCGTGGAGTACCCATCAACTGTCTTTATGGTTATCCAGTTACGGACAACGTTTGATCAGCAATAAAGCACTCGACTCTACATCTAGGGTCCATAGTGGTTTCAGGTTGAAGAGTGGTATACACCATTATCACAATGAGAATAACTTATGACACTTTGCATAACTTTCTATATAGTATTCTCATAGCGGGTCAATCCGGTATAAATATTACTCCTAATATTCATACCTATGTTTAAGACTTGATAACTCTTTATCCATGATCCATGAGATGTGATCATCAGTCTACAAACATAATAGTCTTAATGCTTTAATGTTATCCCACTTCACACTAAAGCTCGACTACGGATACTTTAAGAATAGTATCCTTATGTTTAATGTGCTCTCATGATTAAGTCACACTTAATACATTAAACGGACTATCTATTCCAGGGACTTTATTAATCAACCATAATAAAGAAAATGCCTTTTATTATTAATAAATAATTCGATACAAGTACCAAAAGTATTACCCTTTAGGGCTTACACCAACAATCTCCCACTAGCACTAGAGCCAATCAGGCATACCCCTTATGCCCATTGATCTAGTATGGCCATCATGCTTCTGCTGCGCAAGAGGCTTTGTCAGTGGGTCAGCTTTATTGTCAAGTGTAGGTACTTTACATATTTTCACATCTCCTCTATCTATTATCTCTCGAATGAGATGATAACGCCTAAGTATGTGTTTGGATCGTCGGTGAGATCTAGGCTCCTAAGCTCGTGCGATAGCACCATTGTTATCATAATAGAGATCAATGGGATCCACAATGCTAGGGAATATGCCGAGTTCACTAATGAACTTTTTTGATCCAAACAACTCCCTTTTCTGCATTTGAGGCAGCAATATACTCGGTCTTGGTTGTAGAATCAGCAACTGTATCTTGCTTTGAACTTTTCAAGCTCACAACGCCACCATTTCAGCAAAACACATAACCATTGGAATCATTCATATTAAAGTGTCTCAGCACCTTGTCTATGTACTCTGACTTAGGCCAAGCATTTTATGATCTATCTCTATACATTCTGATTCCTAATATATAGGCTGCTTCACCTAGGTCCTTCGTAGAAAAGCATTTCCCCACCCAAGACTTTACTTGTTGCAGGGTAGGGATATCGTTTCCAATAAGTAATATGTCATCTACATATAATACCAGGAATACGATCATGCTCCCACTAACCTTCTTGTAGACACAAGGCTCATCTTCGTTCTTGATGAATCCATACTGTTTTACTGTTTCATGAAAAACAAAGATTCCATGAGTAGGTCACAGGCTCATCTTGATCCATGAGTAATACATCACCTTAATCCATATATCTCAGGTAGGTGACGTATCCTGCCTGACCTACGCTGGTCTTGTTCTACTTGAGCAGGTTGCTCTTACACAACTACTTGTGTTTCCTGCTCCAATTCCTCCATAGGTGTGTCGATGCTTTGTGATTCTTGAATTTCTTCAAGCTCTACTTTCCTCCCACTGGTTCCTTTGGAAATAAAATCCTTTTCTAGGAAAACTCCAGTTCGAGCGACAAACACTTTGCCCTCAGAAGGATTGTAGAAGTAATACCCTCTTGTTTCTTTAGGATACCCCACAAATAATCATTTGTCAGATTTTGGCTCAAGCTTAGTTGAAATTTGTCGTTTCACATAAACCTCACAACCCCAAATCTTTATGTAAGACATATGTGGTTTCTTACCCATCCATATCTCATATCGTGTCTTCTCAACCTTTTGGATGGAACATGGTTAAGTGTGTAAGCTGCTGTCAATAATGCATGTCCCCAAAAGGAGTTTGGAAGATCGGCGTGACTCATCATGGATCGGACCATGTCTAACAGGGTTCGATTTCTTCTCTCAGATACACCATTCCATTGGGGTGTTCCAGGAGGAGTAAGCTGGGATAGGATCCCACACTCTTTCAGATGGTCATCAAACTCTAGGCTTAAATACTCACCACCTCGATCTGATCGAAGAGTTTTAATATTCTTACCTAGTTGGTTTTAACTCGTTAGGTTTCACCCTTTTAGTATTAATGTTATTAATAGGCGTTTCGAGATCAAGGACATATAGTCCATTGCTCATTTGTGCAGTAGCATAGAATATATCATTCAAATAAATTGAGCAACAATTGTTCTTTATTATAAATGAAAAACCAAACTTGTCCAAACAAGAAATGGAAATAATATTCCTGCTAATTGCAGGTACATAATAACAGTTCTCTAACTGAATTATAAAACCACTAGGTAAAGTCAATAGATAAGATCCTACGGCTAAAGTAGCAACCTTTGCTCCATTGCCAACTCGTAGGTCAACTTCACCTTTTGCCAAATCTCTACTCCTTCTCAGCCCCTGCACATTTGTACAAATGTGAGAACCGCATCCAGTATTTAATACCCATGATGCAGAAGTAGATAAGTTAATAACAAAAATACCTGAAGTTGAAGTCTCTACTCCATTCTTCTTATCTTCCAGGTACTTTGGGCAGTTCCTCTTCCAGTGTCCGGTCTTACCGCAATGGAAGCAGGTGCCTTCTTTTGATATGCCTCCACTAGGCTTTAAAGCAGCAACGGTGGGTTTGGGTTTGACAACTTCCTTGCCTTTCCCTTTATCACCCTGCTTAGTGGGCCTTTTGTTCTGTCTCTTTCCATTTCCGATCATCAGAATGGACTTCCCTTTTGTCTTCAGATTCTGCTCAGCTGTTCTTAACATGGCTAGCAGTTCAGGAAGAGATTTGTCCATATCATTCATATTGAAATTTAGGACAAATTGACTGAATCCATCTGGCAACGATTGCAAGATCACATCAGTCGCAAGTTCGTTTCCAAGGGGAAAACCCAACCTTTCAAGGTTTTCCACATACCCAATCATCTTGAGCACATGGGGACTTACAGGGGCTCCCTCAGCTAACTTGCTTTGAAAAAGGGCTTTTGAAACTTCAAACCTCTCATGCCTTGCTTGCTCTTGATAGAGCATCTTCAGGTGTTCGATCATATCGAACGTTGTCATGTTCTCATGTTGCTTTTGCAATTCTGAGTTCATGGTAGCTAGCATGAGACAAGCAGTTTCATTGGCATCATCGACATGCTTCTTATAAGTATCTCTTTCTGCCTTAGGTGCAGAACTAGGAGGTTCCTCTTCAGGAACAGGTTTCTCCAAGACATACAGCTTTTTATCATGTTTGAGGACAATCCTCAGGTTTCGGTGCCAATCCAGAAAATTTGTCCCAGACAATTTTTCCTTATCAAGGATTGATCGCAAGATGTTGTTAGAGGTGTTTGCTGTCATGGTAATCTACACAAGGATTAATGAAAATATAAGTATCATTGACATATTTAATTAGGCCTTTAATTAAATATGCTCCCACTATTTTACTCAAAACAAATGACCCTCATCATTTGATTCGGAAAATCCCGTTGGAAGATTTTCTAGTGGGTCGAGATCCATATTTCACTTCGTTCTAAGTTCGTGTAGGCGGATTACACAAAACTAGGTTATTTAGGTAGGAACTCCTTCCAATTGTATCTCATACAACTCTCGAAAATTTCAGTTGGGTGAATAACTCCTTATTCCAATCCATCATATGGATCATTCCCAACTCTTGCTTCTAAACATATATAATATTATTATAATTAAGTTTGACCCATCGTTTTAGCAGTTGGATATTACAATTATTCCATCGCACCTTACTAATATAGAACATGCACCTCGCGTAGGCGAAACCTACATTATCCGATACTAGTCTTGATGAGTGCTAAAACTTGGAAAGCAAACATATATAATATTATCATAATTTGTTTAGTTAAGTTTGACCCATTGTTTTAGCAGTTGGATATTACAATTATCCCATCGCACCTTACTAATATAGAACATGCACCTCGCGTAGGCGAAACCTACATTATCCGATACTAGTCTTGATGAGTGCTAAAACTTGGAAAGCATAAACTTAATATTTAATTTGAGGGAATTGTAATCGTTATGATGTCACCGGCTTATTTATCATATAAATCGTCTCTCACATACATTCACATGCATCAACATACATTCACATGCATCAACATACATACACAATGAAACAGTTATGGCCCCCAGCGCAATTGTTCTCCCAAGCCAATGAGAGAACCTAAGCTAACCTAATAACGATCTAAGCTTCTCCAAGCAAGATCTTCAAGGTTGTCCTCCTTTAATATTGAATTCTTCTCTAAGCTTCTCCAAGCAAGATCTTCAAGGTTGTCCTTCTTTGATATTGAAATCTTCTCTTTCTTCATAACATTGTCTTCTTCTCTTTCTTCATAACATTACATTCCAGAAGAAACTCGTTTTACATACGAGGGTTTGAGATGAGAAAAGAAGTTACATTAAGAGATCAAAAGGAGAGGCACGACACGCAGGTCGTATTTAAGAACCCAAAATAAAATAAAGAAAGACTAAGGCCATAACTGATCACCATAAGGAAATAATAATAAACACATTATTATTATTATTATTAATTTTTAATTCCTTTAATTAATTAAAAACCAAATTAAATTGCATCAACACAACTCTTGCGCAGTCACAAAACTGAAAACCCCAAGAATTCTGACCCTGTGAGTGTGACGACCGTCACAGGCATGTTACGACCGTCACAGGCATGTTACGACCGTCACACGGCCAGAAACAGAAATGCCTAGAATTTTGGATCTGTGAGTGTGACGACCGTCACAAAGCATGTGACGACCGTTACGTCCAGCTTGTTACGATCATCACAAGCTCATGACGAACGTCACGCGGCCAAAATAACAGAACTTTGAAACAGTCAACACACGTGTTCCAAAAAGCCCTAAATTCACAACTCCTTGACGGCACAACCCTTGCGCCGTCACCAACCCTAATGCACCAATTTCAGACCGTCAAACACACCTCGATTGTTGATTCAGTATGATTGATCAACAGGTCATTGTTTCACCATACTAATGTCGGATTCCGAAGCAAATGACCATTGATCGCTCAAAGGAAAACAACCATTTAGTGTTTGAATGAACGAAACAGAAACAGTATATCATATATACCGTACTTTGCATTAGGATTACTTATATCATATATAAGTTGATCGGTCTTAATTGTGTAACCTATGGTCGATCGATGTATCGCTGCTTCACCATACTAATGTCGGTTCTGAAGCATAGTCAACATCAATCATCCAACTCGTACACTCATGATGCCAAATTTAATTACTCGTTTAATTAATTGATTCATTCTGTCTTTTAATCATATTAATACAAAAAAAAAACAGCTATCCGAGTCATGGTTTCGTAAGTGGCTCTGATACCACTGAAGGAGAATTGCGATCCAAAACGCAGCGGAAATTAAAATTTTCTCCTTTAGAGATCCTTACGAATGGTCATGATCAGTGATAGAATATTTACCTCTTGTGACGATTGAAACCTTTGGTGCAGATCTCTTGTGACGATCAAAAACCTTTGATGCAGATCCACGAAGCGATCACGAACGTTGAACGATGACAACGTCTCTACTCAGTCCACACGAACGGATTCCTTCAATCACAGTGCTAGCTGGTACGAATGAAGGCTTTGAGTGAGAGAGAGAGAGAGAAAACGAAAATAATGCAACCGCAACCAATGCTTCTGCACAAGGGTTCTATTTATAGAACCACTTGTGTGGGCTTCAAGCTAAAAAGCCCACTTAAGTGTATTTTGGCCCATATCTTATAATATGCCCAAAATCACTTAAGCCCATGGTACCTTACCATATTTCATATTCTACTCAAGTACACCGTACCTTACGATATTCTATAATTCACTTAAGGGCATCGTACCTTACGGTATTCCTTAGTTACTCTATCTCTCATCAATCCGTCCCTTGTGTGTGACCCTGTAGGTTTTCGTGACGTTGGCAATTATATTAAATCACGCATTTAACATAATAAATAGTGAGCGGTATCTAGCAACACATCACTGCTACCCAAGACACGAAAATGTCATGTGATCTGACAAAACCTTCTGTGATAATACTTATGTGTATAATTACCCTTTTGCCCTTATGTCTATATTGAACACAAGGCATAGACCGTGTCATCCTTGTCCAGTTCAATATTGGGCCCATAGACATTTATCCTGTTATGCAGGATGGGCAAATTCCATCTAGGTCACTCATGTCCCTCAGCATGCTTCGTGGAGTACCCATCAACTGTCTTTATGGTTATCCAGTTACGGACAACGTTTGATCAGCAATAAAGCACTCGACTCTACATCTAGGGTCCATAGTGGTTTCAGGTCGAAGAGTGGTATACACCATTATCACCATGAGAATAACTTATGACACTTTGCATAACTTTCTATATAGTATTCTCATAGCGGGTCAATCCGGTATAAATATTACTCCTAATATTCATACCTATGTTTAAGACTTGATAACTCTTTATCCATGATCCATGAGATGTGATCATCAGTCTACAAACATAATAGTCTTAATGCTTTAATGTTATCCCACTTCACACTAAAGCTCGACTATGGATACTTTAAGAATAGTGTCCTTATGTTTAATGTGCTCTCATGATTGAGTCACACTTAATACATTAAACGGACTATCTATTCCAGGGACTTTATTAATCAACCATAATAAAGAAAATGCCTTTTATTATTAATAAATAATTCGATACAAGTACCAAAAGTATTGGCCTCTAGGGCTTGTAACACCTCAAAATTTGCCCTCCTCTCCTGGGACTAGCTTGGCATATTGCATTTCATTTTTTAGGGCGTTAGTCATTGCATATTTCATATCATGAGAAACAAACAAGTCATACTCCCAAGTCTTTCTCAGAAGAGAGAGAGAGGTTAAGAGATGCAAGCCTGAGGGTCTCATAAATTGATCACTAATCATCTGAGGGTTGGTGCTTCAATTAGGGTTTCTTGGTCTCTCAAGGAGTTTGAGCATTATCTTATTGGCAATGGTACATCATCATCATCATGGTTATGTCATCCTCAAGGGGCTTATTGTACATGCTCATATTCTTTGGGATTAGGGTTTTGACCTCTGGCCAACCCTAATCAGTTGCATTCTACCAGTCAGGGATTTTCAAGGAGATGAGGTCTTCCTTGAGAAGGAGATCATCATATGTTTTTATTGAGCTTGTATAATCTAGGGTTTCATTTTGGAGCCATTTCATCAAGTGGTTGAGACTCAAAATCATCTGTGCATGTTCAAGTCATCTGTCAACCAGAAAGTCAACAGAAAGAATTGAGGGCTAGGAGGTGGAGAAATGAGTTTCAACATCTCATTCATGTTCAAAAGAGGCTTATTCATCATTACAAATGTATATCTTGAAGAATTTGAGGCCAGATCAAAACTTTCCAAAAATGGAAAGTGACCTGTAATTGAAAGTTTCCCAAAATGGAAAGTTTTTTATTCCAAATCAACTTGATTTTACATCATCAAAGAAGCTTCAAATGAATTTTTGTCCAGCATGAAAGTTGAAGATATCTTTCTCCCATTTCCAAAAAGTCCAAGATCATGAATTTATGATGAATGGTTGAAGAGATATGACCAAATCATTGCCAAGGATGCATGGAACTTCAAATGGCCATAACTTTTGATTCATAACTCCAAATTTGGTGGTTCTTTTTGCAAAATGCTTGTCATGACATGAAGTTTCCAAAACATCCATCACATTGCCTGAAATTTGAACATATGATCATTTGTGCATTCAAGTCAATTTTGGAGGGAAACTTGAAAATTTAAAATTGATGCATCATGGGAACAAATGATCATTGGTAATATGTGCATGGAGTGTTTTTAAGTGCATTTGATCATTGGTTTGGTACTGTTCACGTTGGGAATTGCCATGCACCATAAAATTTCAATTTTTGTCACCACACCTTATCTTGCTTAACTTCAACTAAACCTTGATTAATTTTAATTAAAATAGGATTAGCACATGGTATATATACTAAATCATAACAGAATTTCAAGAGGTTAATCACAATTCACCATTTCTAGATCTAGTTTTCATCTCCCTCCAAAATTTTCTTCAAATCACAATTAAAATTTCTTCAACATAGCACCTTGTTTTTGTTGAAGATTCATGATCAGTGAGTTAGATAGAGTGTGAATCAGGTGTTGGTTTGTTGAATTCGTGCAAGAATCAAGCAGTTGAAGCTCATGAAGTTGAAGATGGAAATTCAGAATTAAGCTAGATCTACACGTGTTCAAGCTTTCTTTTCTTCATCAAACATCATCACAAGCATTCTGGACTGGATTTGGATCATTTGGAGCATTGGATCGTGCCTTGCAAGGAACTGCTCTTCAAGAGGTGAGTTTTCCGAGCTTCATAATTCTCAAATTCATGCACATATTCATGCAGATCTTGTGTTCCTGATGATTCTGATGAAAATTTCATGTGAATTGGTGCATTATTGAGCAAGATATGTGTGATTCAAGTTTGATGCATCAAAATGTTTTCTATTGATTCTCTCTTGTTATGTTGATTTATGCTTAGCTGTTACTCGATCTATGATCTCCATTGAAAATGCTTCATGTTGATATGCTTGATTTGAATTTTTGGAAAAATTCTGGAAAATCGTTTGAAGTTCATGCTACTGTTCATCTTCTTCTTCATGAAGAAGATGAAGATCTTCGTTAGCGTCCATCTCTTCCATGCTAGCGACGGATCTGGTTTTGTCCACGCTGGCTTAGGGTTTTGGCTGTATTCGTCCATGTGTTTGCCTCGCTTGCATTTCCATTGGCCTCAATTGGTTTGACTTGGCCACGCTGCGCTTGACTGCTGACTGTACAGTCCAGTCATTAATGAAACGACCATGTTTCATGTATTGGCGCGCGCTTCTTTTGAATCCAGACATGCTTCGATCCCTGCCGAGCGCAATTTTTCAAATTTGTTCATCTTTATTACTTTTCCCTCAAATATTACATGCTATGCCATTTTTTTTATTTCAATTTTTTTGCCAACTTTAACAAATCATAACTATTTGAAAAATGATCCAAATGAATCCATTCTTTTTGCTAATTGTTCACATGAATGTCCTCTATTTTTTGGTTTTGATTTTATGATTTTACACTTTCTGGTTTTTGAATGGTGATTGTTTGATTGAACATGTATGCTTTTGTAACCTTGCCTTACTCTTTCTATCATAAAATGATCAATATTAATCCAATGGACATGAAATTTTGCATGATGATTCTTGACATATTGATGGATGTTTTAGGCTTGGTTTGGTATTTTTCTCATTTACCATTTCTGTTTTGTGTACATGTTAACATGGTGTGACAATTTGTGTCACACAATTGGATGATCAACTTGTGCAATTTAATTTCCATATCAAATGACCTCTAATGCTTCTGATTTTTTGTATGATGATCATGTTGGATGTGTTGTATGCTCATGAATGTTTCCAGAATTATTTGAATCATTTCTGTTTTGATTTGGATTTTTCATTCTCAATGTCCATTTGAATGCTTTGAAATTGTCTTTGACTTCACTTGCACATGAAGTGAACTTGCTTATTGATTTTGGTGTGGTCCTTTTTAGGACATGTTAATATGTGTTTGAAGTTGCATTGTGTTGAATTTCAGCTCCTGTTTTGAATTTTTTCTTCACCTTTGACCCTAGGCTTTGACCTAGTGGTTTGGACTTACATTTGAGTTGTGAATTTCAGGATCAAGTATGCATCTCCATGATTGATGTTGCTCTTTCATTTGAGCTTGGTCATTTGTTGTTGTTGGCTAACATTTGTTTGTTTTATAGGCTTTGATGATAATTCACTTGAGTTTGCCTTATGGTTTACTCATAGTGCATGTTGGATTGTCTGTGTGTTGTTGATTGTTGTCTGATTGTTTGAACACTGTACTGATTTGTTTAGTTGTTTACACAGGTACCTAAGTTGCTTTAAGTTCATTTGAACTTTGCTTTGCTTTGCTATGGTTGGCATACCACTTAGGTATAATTCCTGATCTTCATGTAGTCTGGAAGACCTGTCATTTTATGTTGGCAGGCACCTGTCTGAAGCCCTCCTTAAGAGGCAATGTTTGTGTTTGTTTAATTTTGTGCCAAGCAGGTTAAGTCCTCTTAAGAGGCAATTGGCAGATAAAAGGGATGTGTAATCCATCCCCTGCTATTCTGTTGTGTCATTCATCTTGCTCACACCATGTGTTGATGCACTTTGAATAAAAACCAAAAATCTTGTACATAGAGTCATGTCATTATGGAGAAGAGTTCCTTCATTCTGAACTCCCACACTTTCTATTGATATAAGCTCTCCCAGGCCAGGGATAAGAGCTATGAGGCATAACCCTCATCTCCATTTCATCTGCTTCACCCTAACTCTCAATGTTAGGGTTAAGAGCTCAAAACACCCATTTCCAGTTGGTTTGTTTGTCAAGGTCGATATGACCCCTTGACTAAAACCTAACCTTGATTGAGCCCCTTGGTTGTGTATAGTGTGTGCTAATTGCTTTTGATGTTTATCTGCTTAGCTTCTCATCTCCTTTCTGTAGGAGTCGTATGATCAACTTTTGAGGAAGTTGACGTACGTAGAGATAGACTTGAGTTGACTCACTGCCTGTGTGAGTCAAACTCTTGTTAGAAACCTCAACCTAGGACTATTGTGGATTACATGATAACTATTAGGCTCGAGTCAGTCTCCCTTTTAGTTTGTCATTTCCCAGTCTCTGGCTAGGATAGAAATTTCTCCCCTGTTCAGGGGAACTACGTTGCCCTGATCCTCATACCAGATGAGGTACGTAGGCAGGAGATCATGCGAGATCTCTTCGGGCACCCTTTTCCTTTTTTGCGTGTGTTTTGCTTGACAGCTATTAGGTCCGAGTTCCCGACTCCCTTCTAGTCTGTGTGTTCACCCTTTTTCTTTTTTTAACTCTCTTGTTTGTGTGAAGTCTGACGTAAGTCCAGCGATTGGCAGTCGGTTTCCTGTGTTTGTTTGTGTGTTTGGAGTCTGATGTAAGTCCAGCGATTGGCATTCGGTTTCCCGTTTGTTGGTTGTTTGTGTGGAGTCTGACGTAAGTCCAGCGATTGGCAGTCGATTTCCTGTGTTTGTTTGTGTGGTCGGAGTCTGATGTAAGTCCAGTGATTGGCATTCGGTTTCCTTGTTTGTGTTTGTTGTTTGGAGTCGGACGTAAGACCAGCCATTGGCAGTCTGTTTCCATTTGCGTGTTTGCTTTGACGTCTCAGCGTCTGTGCGTGTGTTTGTTTCGGCGTGCGTTAGCCGAACTACGAGTGTTCTGATTCTTTCTCTGGATAGGGAAAGATACGTAGGCATAGGATGCGATATCCTAGCGAGCACGTTCCCCATTTCCTCGAACTACGTCGACTCTGATGTTTGTTTCTGACAAACTACGTAGGCCCAGGATGCGACATCCTGCCGAGTCACCTTCCTCCGTCTTCCTTCGCTTGTGTGCTTATTACAGTGTGTGTGCATTCTTTGAGCAGTTTTTTATCAGCAACCTTATTCTATTCTTTTGAGCGTGGATCCCGTCGAGTACGACGGACGTGAGGGGGTGCTAATACCTTCCCCTTGCGTAACTGACTCCCGATCCTTGTAATCTCCGGTCGTAAGACCATTTCCTTTCCAGGTTTACTTCGAGCGTTTCCTTTCCCTCCTTTGGGATAAATAACGCACGGTGGCGGCTCTGTTTGTTTGCTTTTCCCCGCTGGTTGTTTTTTGCGGATGCGACAGCTGGCGACTCTGCTGGGGACTATAGAAGTTGACCTCTTGCTGGTCCATCTTCCCTAAGCGAGTCACTTCTAGCGCTCTCTAGGGTAGTTTAGGTTGCTTGTGCTGTTTTATTTATTGCATTTATGATTATTATACTGTGATTATTTGCATATGTGTTTGCATGCATCATATTATCATTATGTTGGATTCTGTACAGGTTGGTTCCTCTGATTTGGGGTGGGTGTTCTGAGTGGGGCTAAAACCCAGGCCCGAGTATACACCTAGGATTAATGTGGTCTCACGTTCCTCACATGTTGGTTGGGCATGTTGTTGCGACGTGACATACCACAAGTCGGACGAGGTTCATCTGAGAGAGTCCTTCCGGGTGGAGTTATTCCACTTAGGTTGGGTTATCTCATCTGAGCTGTTGACTTTGGTGACCGTTCTTTCCCGGATCTTTGGTTTAGACGATCTTATGAGAGCTGCAACGGCACACCCGAAAGGGCAAACCCGTTGAGTATCTTTGCCCGATTGTCGAGACCATTATCGGCCTTAGGATAACCTGATTAGAATTCACCTGTGAGGGGAGGGTTTGATTCTTACAGATGCATGTTCTGATGGTGACTCTTTGTTGGTGACTGTTGGGTCCTATTTATAAGTCGGATTTATGGATATTTATTTCCGAGACGCCGGAGTTCTGTCCGTGGTATTTATCAGTGGGGATCCGTTTATTTCAGGATTCCCTGGGTTGGTACAGAGGATCTTGTTGTTATCTGTTCAGAGGATTTTCAGTGATGATGGTGGTATATCCTCCGTTCCGTTTATGTCGGAACCCCTAAGTCGGAATTGTGGTTACTCGTTCCCTCAGATGGTTGTGATCAGTTCAGAGACCGAAACTCAGTGCAGTTGATTTTCAGAGGACTTGGAGGATGGCACAGTGCATTGCATTCATACATCAACATCATTCCCATTTTGCATTCATCTGCATCTAACTCATGTCTATCCATACTCAGGGTACATTCTCGATTGAGATTCTGGTTGAGAGACATCCTGATGTCAGAATGTTATTGTCAAATTATTATCCGTCTCGATGAAGCCAGGATCGAAGGATAGAATGTTCCTCATACGGATAGACATTGCATTCATGCGTGAGTCATATTAACCTGTCTTCTGTTTTGCAGGTGACAGTATTTAACGTGTTTGATTGACACAGGAATCATTGCTCACGCACGCCGAATCATTCCCTTGCACGTAGCACGTCCACACAGATATCCTACCAGACGCAACAAATCCAGGCTGATGGATACATCCAACGCAGATATTCTCGAGCTGAAAGAGAAAATGGGAGAGTTGATCAATGTCATGCAAGGGTTCGCCTTGGGGCAGAAGGTATTGGTTGAGAAAGTGGAGAAGCTCGAGAGGGTTTCGGCTGCCAACAATGGTAATAATCTTGAGGGGATCTCCAACAACGGTCTTGGTGGTTCTAGGGGCGGTGGTGACCCCGGAAGGAAGACTACTACTGGTGTAGTGATCAACAATGGGGAAGGTTTTGGTTTCGCTGTAGGCGGTATACCAGGTCCTATGGGCAATAATCAGAAGGATGATCAGTTTCCTCCTTTCTTTGGGGCTGAGGAGGATAGAGAGAAAGATCAGTTCTCTGTGCTGAACGAACATTTTGGTCAGTACGGTGTCCAACTACCAAACAGAGAGATTCAGGTGCTGGCGGAGAAGATCAGGGCTTTAGAAAGTTATGCTACTCCGGGGGTTGTTAATATGTCGAACATGGGGCTGGTTGAGGGGATTGTGATCCCGCAAAAGTTTAAGGCGCCTGCGTTTGATAAATACAATGGGAGTTCTTGCCCGGAAACTCACCTCCAGGCATTCGTTCGAAAGATTTCTGCTTATACAATGGATCAGAAGCTTTGGATGTACTTCTTCCAGGACAGTTTGTCTGGAGGATCCCTGGAATGGTACACCAAGTTGAAGTCTTCTAACATCAAGAGCTGGCAGGATCTTGGTGATGCATTCTTTAAACAATACCAGTTTAATACTGACATGGCTCCTAGCCGTACCCAGCTGCAGGGTATGTCTCAGAAGCCAAATGAGGGGTTTAAAGAATACGCACAAAGGTGGAGGGAGTTGGCTGCCAGAGTTCAACCTCCGCTGGTGGATCGGGAGATGTCTGATCTATTCATGGGTACCCTGCAGGGGATTTTTGCTGAAAGGATGGTGGGTTGTCCCGTCACTGGCTTTGCAGACATAGTAGTGGCTGGTGAGAGAATTGAAAGTTGGCTGAAAATGGGAAAAATACAGGGAAATGCTCCATCATCTGGAGTAAAGAAGCCATTTGGGAACGGTCAGCGCAAGAATGAGGGTGAATCGAGTGCTGTGTATGCCCAGAGAGGACACGGTAGGGATCGTTACTACCTGCACACTGCTGCGGTAACCATTCCTGCTGGTAATCAATCGGTACAACAGCAACATCAGCCACCTCAATAGAGAGCACAGAGAGCTGAGTACCAAGTGAGAGGAAAGGGGATTGATCGTCAGTTTGATAAGCCACCCGTGACATATGCTTTTCTGTTTAAGAAGTTGATGGATCTTGGGTTGGTTCAGCCGAGGACGATGGCTCCGGTAAGACCAGATCAGAGGCCTCCTAACTATGATGAGAACGCCAAGTGTGAATTCCATTCTGGTACACCAGGGCATAATATTGAGGGTTGTAGAGCCTTTAAGCATGTGGTCCAAGACTTGGTAGAATCCAAGGCCATCAATTTTGCACCATCTCTGAATGTTAATGCTAACCCCATGCTGGCGCATGGTCAGGTGATGGTGGGTGTAATTGCTGAAGATTCAGGTCACGTCTGTGCGGTGGGTGAAGAGACTGATAGTGACTGTGAGCTGGACTCGTAGATAAAACCGTGCGTACCAGGGATGGAGTCCAGAACTGGAAGGCCTAAAAGATCATCACTGTCACTCATCCTGAAGAGTAATGTTTTTGTTTTTCAATTCTATTTGCATGAAAGCCATACGTTTTGCCCGAAATGTATTGGTCCATTGTAAGGGCCACCTCATGTGTTTCATTTTGCAACATTTTGCATCATTAATAAATGGATGTTTTTGTAGTAAAAGCGGTGCTCCCTGTTTTTCACTTATTTTTGCAGTTTAAAACAAAAATAATAAAAATGGCAATGTTTATTTTCATTTTTCTTTCCTTTTGATTAGCTTCGTTCCGACTTTCGTATTCTCCGGATCTCATTGATAACAATATTGTTACACCCTCATATGGCTTCGACAATCCGATCTATCATGCCGAAGAAGAAGGCGAAGAAGATTGTGATATGCTGGAAGATTAGCTAGGTTGTTGAAACAAGAGGAGAAGGTGATTTAACCGCACGAAGAGCGAGTCGAGGTTGTGAATCTGGGCACCGAGGAGGTCTGAAAGGAAGTAAAGGTTGGGGCCGCCTTGGAGGCGAGTGTCAAGAGCGGAAGTGATGTCATTCGGTCTCAAGAACGTCGGTGCCACGCATCAAAGAGCCTTGGTGACTTTGTTTCATGATATGATTCGTCATGAGATTGAATGCTATGTTGATGACATGATAGCAAAGTCCCAAACAGGAGAGGGGCATCCGGTAGACCAGGGCAAGTTGTTTGACTGGTTGAGACAATTCAAACGGAGGTTGAATTCGAGTAAGTGCGCTTTCGGAGTGCGGTCCGGTAAATTGCTGGGGCTTATTGTGAGCGAAAGAGGAATCGAGGTTGATCCTGCTAAAAAAAAAAAAAAAAAAAAAAGCCATACAGGAAAATGCCTGAACCGAGAACAAAAAAAGAGGTTCGTGGTTTCTTAGGTAGATTGAACTGCATTTCACGGTTCACATCTCATCTAACAGCCACGTGGGAACCCACTCAAGCTGTTGTGAAAAAAAAAAGATCAAACGGTCAGGTGAAATAATGATTGCCAAGGGGCATTGAGAAATAAAAGAATAAGTTGCAGGAGCCTCCGATTCTGATGCCTCTGTGGAGGGAGACCGTAAACCCTGTACTTGACAGTCCTCGAGGAGTCTATGAGGTGTGTACTAGGGCAGCATGACGAGTCTGGTCGAAAAGAGCATGCAATTTACCTTAGCAAAAAGTTTACCGACTGTGAAACAATATATTCACTGCTCGAGAAAATTTGCTGTACTTTGGCATAGGCTGCTCGCCGACTAAGACAGTATATGCTGGTTCATACCACTTTATGGATTTCCAAGATGGATCTGATCAGGTATGCATTTGAGAAGCCATCAGAAGAAGCCAGCATTGACCGGACGGGTTGCGAGGTCGTAAACGATTTTTGACTGATGTGATATTCAGTACACCTCTTAGAAGGTAATCAAGGGGAGTGTACTACCTGATTACCTCGCCCAGCAACCCATTGAGGATTATCAACCGATGAAGTTTGGAGTTCTCTGATGAGGACATCGAGGTTTTCAAATCGAAAGATTGTGAGGAACCGATCCCGGAGGAGGGGCCTGACCCTGAATCCGAACGGATTCTGATGTCTGATGGGGCTGTCAATATGAATGGTATGAGTTGGTGTTGCTTTGGTTACACAGAAAGGATCTCACATTCCTTTTGTTGCCCGGATAACATTTGAACGCACCAACAATGGTGGCTGAGTACGAAGCAGGTATCCTGGGTATCGAACCTCGGTGTGTGCATCTACTGAGGCAACGCTTTTCTCGCTGTGTATGGAATGGAAGTCGTGTTACCGGTTGAGGTTCAAATTCCATCGTTGAGAGTCCTGATGGATGTGAACTTGCAAGAGGCTGAATGGGTAAAGGCTCGGTACGAAGAGTTGAGCCTGATTGAGGAAAAGAGGCTGGCGACCATCTGTCATGGGCAGTTGTACCAGCAACGAATGAAGCGTGCTTTTGACCGAAAGGTACGAACTCGGGTATATCATGTGGGAGATATGGTGCTGAAAAGGATCCTTCCTCCTCAACGATTGTAGGGGCAAATGGACACACAGTCATGAATGCCCATTTGTGGTCAAGAAGGTTTTCTCTGGCAGAGCCTTGTTGTTGACGACCATGGATGGCGAGGATTTTCCGTCCCCTGTGAATGCTGACGCAGTTAGAAAATACTTCGTAAAAAGAGACCCGCTGGACGAAAAGAATAAAATAGTCCAGGTAAAAATGGGCATCCCGATGAACCAAAAAAAATAAAAATGAAAAGGTTCGGGCAAAAATTAGGGATAAAGAAAAGAAAAAACTGTACACCCGGCAAGTCGAAAACCTGAAAAGGCGGCTTGGGCAAAAAAGGGTATCTCGGTGGACTGAAAACCCGAAAGGGCGGTCCAGGCAAAAGAGGGATTGAAACGAACAACTGCGTCTAGCATGATCGTTTGAGCTTTGGTTAAGGCACCTGGATAATCCCCGACAGGGATCGGTCGGAAGCGTCTTGTTCAGAAGGCAAAAAGCACGGAGAGTCTTGAGGACATATGGGGTGTAACCGAGTTGGGACTCGATGAGATCACGGTTTCACATTGCCATTAGGATAGATTTTCCTTTTGTGCGCAATTACCTCTTTTCAGAAATTGCTTCCTGTGTATTGCTCAGTTTGAGCCACACCTTTTTCAATCAATAAAATGCATATTCAGTCAAATATTTTTGTTTTTGTTTTCATTACCGCTTTGATTGCAAAAACATTCGGTTATTTTGATAAAGAATCTTTGCATTTTAAGACATACAGGTCCCTTCCAATGCATGTTTATAAGATTAAAAACTTGAAATCTTATTCGGAAGGTTGAGTGACCCAAGTGTTGAAATCTTGGCACGCCTGGGGCACGTTTTTATCTAACGATCTCTTTTGCAGATGCTGTTAGGTACTTTCACTCACTTGCAGGTTGTGATGTGAAGCTTTTTGACAAGAGATCCCCGTGGAGTCCAATCAGGGACAAGGGATTGAAGAATGGTGAAAAGACGACGAAAGACGTGCGGCGATCCTTGAGAATTAATCAAGAAGACTCTTCAAAGTCTGAGGACTGAAAAGTTTGTATGAATCCAGGGAGTTCGATCTCCGTGGAGTACGGAGAAGTCGAGGATACAAGGTGATGAATCAGAAAAGTCCAGGCAAGTCTGGGAGCTCTCAAAAGTGGAAAGCTGACACTGGATTTAGATGGTGAATACCAGGGTTCGACGAGTCGACGAGTGTTCTGTGTCGGACTTTCCTTATTTCCCCAAGCAGAGTCGGGATCTCCCCAGCAGATTCAAGGTCTGTGTTTCCCCTAGCAGGGTTGGAGATTACTGTTTCCTCAGCGGAGGTGTCCGTTGCTGGTAGGCATGGCAACGGGGCGGGTCGGGGACGGTTTTTACCTCTCCCAAACCCAAACCCGAATCCGCAAACAATCCCCATTCCCCGCCCCAAACCCAAACGGGGATGGGGAATCAAAACCCAAACTCGTCCCAAACGGGTTCGGGTTGGGTTCGGGTATCCCCGCCCCGCCACCATTCATTTAGTAAAATCAATTTTTAATAGAAATATTTATTTTTCCAAAATAAAATTACATTACAAATAATAAAATAAAACAATCTAAAAAAATTTCATACATACATTTCAAATATTTTAAATAATAAATTCAAATTAAAATATCAAAACATTGACCACATATTTAATATTTTAAATTATCAAAAATAAATAATAATGTACATAGTAAAATAAACGGGGCGGGTTCGGGGACGGGTTCGGGGTGGGTACTAGTGTCCCCATTACCCGACCCGTCCCCATATTTTAAAATCGGGGAAAACCCAAACCCAAACCCAAACCCAGTCAAAGCGGGTTTCCCCGTCAACTTCGGGGCGGGTTCGGGTTCGTACCCGCGGGTACGGGTTATATTGCCATGCCTAGTTGCTGGTGTTCCCCAGCAAGTCGAAGATTGATGTCTTCCCCGCAGAGTGCGTTGGTGGTTTCTCCCCCAGCGAAGTCCCCAGGCGGGTCGAGTGCAGAGGAGGTTATCCCTGGTGAGGGTGGTCTTTTTCCCAGCAGCAATACTATTCCCCAGCAGGGTGGAGATTGGAGTGTTAGCGAGTTCCTCGGCAGAGTGCCTCGAGCTCCCCAGAAGAGTCCCTTGAGGGGGATACTTTTTATGCATTCATCATGTAGATAAGCATAGCATATTGCATAGCAAATTGCGTAGCATTTCCTTGATTATGGAGCATTACGCTAAAAATCATCATGCATAAGCATTGCAAGCATAAGTTAGTCTCAAGCCGTGGTTACTGTTTGAGAGGTGGTTTCGCCAGAGGGTGAAGATGTTACTCTGAGGAGTTTGGCATCGTGATTTTGAATCAACAATATTCCCCAGTAGTGCGATATTGGAGGAAGGATTTCTGTCGGGCGGAGATGGAAATGATAATCAAAGAAGTTTTGGGGTTCAAGAAAAAAAAGTAAAAAGAGAATAATCCCCAGCTGAGCGCAAATTGTTCGTTTGCTAGGGTTGAATAGAGGATAGCATGCTCATGGCTTGTTATCCCCAGCATGGGTCGTTGGCACGCGTGCCGCCTCATTTATCACTGTCCCTTATTTCTGCCGATGCTGACAGGCATGACAAGTTTTTCGGGTATTCAGACCAATATGGCGTCCATGCCAGTTTTCTGGTATTCAGGCCGAGGTGGGTATTCAGACCAGTTTCTGATGTTCAGATCGAAGAAGCTTCCGAAGTTCAGATTGATGCAGCTTGCGGCATTCAGGCCAGTTTTCCGGTGTTCAGGCCGAGGTGGGTATTCAGACCAGTTTCCGATGTTCAGATCGAAGAAGCTTTCGAAGTTCAGATTGATGCAGCTTGCGGCATTCAGGCCAGTTTTCCGGTGTTCAGGCCGAGGTGGGTATTCATACTAGTTTCCGATGTTCAGATCGAAGAAGCTTCCGAAGTTCAGATCGATGCAGCTTGCGGCATTCAGGCCAGTTTTTCGGTGTTCAGGCTGAGGTGGGTGTTCAGACCAGAGTTTCCGATGTTCAGATCGAAGAAGCTTCCGAAGTTCAGATCGATGCAGCTTGCGGCATTCAGGCCAGTTTTCCGGTGTTCAGGCCGAGGTGGGTATTCAGACCAGTTTCCGATGTTCAGATCGAAGAAGCTTCTGAAGTTCAGATCGATGCAGCTTACGGCATTCAGGCCAGTTTTCCGGTATCCAGACCAAAGTGGTATCCAGACCGAAGTGGTATCCAGACCGAAGTCGTATCCAGACCGAAGTGGTATCCAGACCGAAGTGGTATCTAGATCGAAGTAGTATTCAGACTGACGAGCGGCGTTCAGGCCATGGTTATCCCTGTGTTACCATTTATTTTGGTATCCAGGTCAACATTCTTTTCGGTATTCAGGTCGACTTTCTCCGTACCAGATGGATTCTTCTTTTGAGATTGCTTCTTTGCCGATTCTGACAGGCATTGTTAATTATTTCCCATCAGAGCGTAAATTGTTCGTCTGTTCTTGCTATTCAATCATTCTTCATCCTGATCATCTGAAAGTCGAGGCTATTCATATCGACAGGTTCACAATGGATTGAATAGGGGCAGCTATAACACCTCAAAATTTGCCCTCATCTCTTGGGACTAGCTTGGCATATTGCATTTCATTTTTTAGGGCGTTATTCATTGCATATTGCATATCATGAGAAACAAACAAGTCATTCTCCCAAGTCTTTCTCAGAAGATAGAGAGGTTAAGAGATGCAAGCTTGAGGGTCTCATAAATTGATCATTAATCATCTGAGGGTTGATGCTTCAATTAGGGTTTCTTGGTCTCTCAAGGAGTTTGAGCATTATCTTATTGGCAATGGTACATCATCATCATCATGGTTATGTCATCCTCAAGGGGCTCATTGTTCATGCTCATATTCTTTGGGATTAGGGTTTTGACCTTTGGTCAACCCTAATCAGTTGCATTCTACCAGTCAGGGATTTTCAAGGAGATGAGGTCTTCCTTGAGAAGGAGATCATCATATGTTTTTATTGAGCTTGTATAAGCTAGGGTTTCATTTTGGAGCCATTTCATCAAGTGGTTGAGGCTCAAAATCATCTGTGCATGTTCAAGTCATCTGTTAACCAGAAAGTCAACAAAAAGAACTGAGGGCTAGGAGGTGGAGAAATGAGTTTCAACATCTCATTCATGTTCAAAAGAGGCTTGTTCATCATTACAAATGTATATCTTGAAGAATTTGAGGCCAGATCAAAACTTTCCAAAAATGGAAAGTGACCTGTAATTGAAAGTTTCCCAAAATGGAAAGTTTTTGATTCCAATTCAACTTGATTTTACATCATCAAAAAAGCTTCAAATGAATTTTTATCCAACATGAAAGTTGAAGATCTCTTTCTCTCATTTCCAAAAAGTCTAAGATCATGAATTTATGATGAATGGTTGAAGAGATATGATCAAATCATTGCCAAGGATGCATGGAACTTCAAATGGCCATAACTTTTGATTCATAACTCCAAATTTGGTGGTTCTTTTTGCAAAATGCTTGTCATGACATGAAGTTTCCAAAACATCCATCACATTGCATGAAATTTGAACATATGATCATTTGTGCATTCAAGTCAATTTTGGAGGGCAACTTGAAAATTTAAAATTGATGCATCATGGGAACAAATGACCATTGCTAATATGTGCATGGAGTGTTTTTAAGTGCATTTGATCATTGGTTTGGTACTGTTCACATTGGGAATTGCCATGCACCACAAAATTTCAATTTTTGTCACCACACCTTATCTTACTTAACTTCAACTAAACCTTGATTAATTTTAATTAAAATAGGATTAGCACATGGTATATATACTAAATCATAACAGAATTTCAAGAGGTTAATCACAATTCACAATTTCTAGATCTAGTTTTCATCTCCCTCCAAAATTTTCTTCAAATCACAATTCAAATTTCTTCAACATAGCACCTTGTTTTTGTTGAAGATTCATGATCAGTGAGTTAGATAGAGTGTGAATCAGGTGTTGGTTTGTTGAATTCGTGCAAGAATCAAGCAGTTGAAGCTCATGAAGTTGAAGATGGAAATTCAGAATTAAGCTAGATTTACACGTGTTCAAGCTTTCTTTTCTTCATCAAACATCATCACAAGCATTCTGGACTGGATTTGGATCATTTGGAGCATTGGATCGTGCCTTGCAAGGAACTTCTCTTCAAGAGGTGAGTTTTTCGAGCTTCATAATTCTCAAATTCATGCACATATTCTTGCAGATCTTGTGTTCCTGATGATTCTGATGAAAATTTCATGTGAATTGGTGCATTATTGAGCAAGATATGTGTGATTCAAGTTTGATGTATCAAAATGTTTTCTATCGATTCTCTCTTGTTATGTTGATTTATGCTTAGCTGTTACTCGATCTATGATCTCCATTGAAAATGCTTCATGTTGATATGCTTGATTTGAATTTCTGGAAAAATTCTGGAAAATCGTTTGAAGTTCATGCTACTGTTCATCTTCTTCTTCATGAAGAAGATGAAGATCTTCGTTAGCGTCCGTCTCTTCCATGCTAGCGACGGATCTGGTTTTGTCCACGCTGGCTTAGGGTTTTGGCTGTATTCGTCCATGTGTTTGCCTCGCTTGCATTTCCATTGGCCTCAATTGGTTTGACTTGGCCACGCTGCGCTTGACTGCTGACTGTACAGTCCAGTCATTAATGAAACGACCGTGTTTCATGTATTGGCGCACGCTTCTTTTGAATCCAGACATGCTTCGATCCCTGCCGAGCGCAAATTTTCAAATTTGTTCATCTTTATTACTTTTCCCTCCAATATTACATGCTATGCCATTTTTTTTATTTCAATTTTTTTGCCAACTTTAACAAATCATAACTATTTGAAAAATGATCCAAATGAATCCATTCTTTTTGCTAATTGTTCATATGAATGTCCTCTATTTTTTGGTTTTGATTTTATGATTTTACACTTTCTGGTTTTTGAATGGTGACTGTTTGATTGAACATGTATGCTTTTGTAACCTTGCCTTACTCTTTCTATCATAAAATGCTCAATATTAATCCAATGGACATGAAATTTTGCATGATGATTCTTGACATATTGATGGATGTTTTAGGCTTGGTTTGGTATTTTTCTCATTTACCATTTCTGTTTTGTGTACATGTTAACATGGTGTGACAATTTGTGTCACACAATTGGATGATCAACTTGTGCAATTTAATTTCCATATCAAATAACCTCTAATGCTTCTGATTTTTTGTATGATGATCATGTTGGATGTGTTGTATGCTCATGAATTTTTCCAGAATTATTTGAATCATTTCTGTTTTGATTTGGATTTTTCATTCTCAATGTCCATTTGAATGCTTTGAAATTGTCTTTGACTTCACTTGCACATGAAGTGAACTTGCTTATTGATTTTGGTGTGGTCCTTTTTAGGACATGTTAATATGTGTTTGAAGTTGCATTGTGTTGAATTTCAGCTCCTGTTTTGAATTTTTTCTTCACCTTTGACCCTAGGCTTTGACCTAGTGGTTTGGACTTACATTTGAGTTGTGAATTTCAGGATCAAGTATGCATCTCCATGATTGATGTTGCTCCTTCATTTGAGCTTGGTCATTTGTTGTTGTTGGCTAACATTTGTTTGTTTTGTAGGCTTTGATGATAATTCACTTGAGTTTGCCTTATGGTTTACTCATAGTGCATGTTGGATTGTCTGTGTGTTGTTGACTGTTGTCTGATTGTTTGAACATTGTACTGATTTGTTTAGTTGTTTACACAGGTATCTAAGTTGCTTTAAGTTCATTTGAACTTTGCTTTGCTTTGCTGTGGTTGGTATACCACTTAGGTATAATTCCTGATCTTCATGTAGTCTGGAAGACCTGTCATGTTATGTTGGCAGGCACCTGTCTGACGCCCTCCTTAAGAGGCAATGTTTGTGTTTGTTTAATTTTGTGCCAAGCAGGTTAAGTCCTCTTAAGAGGCAATTGGCAGATAAAAGGGATGTGTAATCCATCCCCTGCTATTCTGTTGTGTCATTCATCTTGCTCACACCATGTGTTGATGCACTTTGAATAAAAACCAAAAATCTTGTACATAGAGTCATATCATTGTGGAGAAGAGTTCCTTCATTCTGAACTCCCACACTTTCTATTGATATAAGCTCTCCCAGGCCAGGGATAAGAGCTATGAGGCATAACCCTCATCTCCATTTCATCTGCTTCACCCTAACTCTCAATGTTAGGGTTAAGAGCTCAAAACACCCATTTCCAGTTGGTTTGTTTGTCAAGGTTGATATGACCCCTTGACTAAAACCTAACCTTGATTGAGCCCCTTGGTTGTGTATAGTGTGTGCTAATTGTTTTTGATGTTTATCTGCTTAGCTTCTCATCTCCTTTCTGTAGGAGTCATATGATCAACTTTTGAGGAAGTTGACGTACGTAGAGATAGACTTGAGTTGACTCACTGCCTGTGTGAGTCAAACTCTTGTTAGAAACCTCAACCTAGGACTATTGTGGATTACATGATAACTATTAGGCTCGAGTCAGTCTCCCTTTTAGTTTATCATTTCCCAGTCTCTGGCTAGGATAGAAATTTCTCCCCTGTTCAGGGGAACTACGTTGCCCTGATCCTCATACCAGATGAGGTACATAGGCAGGAGATCGTGCGAGATCTCTTCGGGCACCCTTTTCCTTTTTTGCGTGTGTTTTGCTTGACAGCTATTAGGTCCGAGTTCCCGACTCCCTTCTAGTCTGTGTGTTCGCCCTTTTTCTTTTTTTAACTCTCTTGTTTGTGTGGAGTCTGACGTAAGTCCAGCGATTGGCAGTCGGTTTCCTGTGTTTGTTTGTGTGTTTGGAGTCTGATGTAAGTCCAGCGGTTGGCATTCGGTTTCCCGTTTGTTGGTTGTTTGTGTGGAGTCTGACGTAAGTCCAGCAATTGGCAGTCGGTTTCCTGTGTTTGTTTGTGTGGTCGGAGTCTGATGTAAGTCCAGCGATTGACATTCGGTTTCCTTGTTTGTGTTTATTATTTGGAGTCGGACGTAAGACCAGCCATTGGCAGTCTGTTTCCATTTGCGTGTTTGCTTTGACGTCTCAGCGTCTGTGCGTGTGTTTGTTTCGGCGTCCGTTAGCCGAACTACGAGTGTTCTGATTCTTTCTCTGGATAGGGAAAGATACATAGGCATAGGATGCGATATCCTAGCGAGCACGTTCCCTATTTCCCCGAACTACGTCGACTCTGATGTTTGTTTCTGACAAACTACGTAGGCCCAGGATGCGACATCCTGCCGAGTCACCTTCCTCCGTCTTCCTTCGCCTGTGTGCTTATTCCAGTGTGTGTGCATTCTTTGAGCAATTTTTTATCAGCAACCTTATTCTATTCTTTTGAGCGTGGATCCCATCGAGTACGACGGACGTGAGGGGGTGCTAATACCTTCCCCTTGCGTAACCGACTCCCGATCCTTGTAATCTCCGGTCGTAAGACCATTTCCTTTCCAGGTTTACTTCGAGCGTTTCCTTTCCCTCCTTTGGGATAAATAACGCACGGTGGCGGCTCTGTTTGTTTGCTTTTTCCCGCCGGTTGTTTTTCGCGGATGCGACAGGGCTTACACCAACACATCGTACGTTATGGTGTATCATATTTCACTTATTCATTATATCTCTCATTATCCGTCCTTATGTGTGTGATCCTGTAGGTTCTCCAGACGTTGATAATTATACTAAATCACACGTCTAATATAATAAAAAGTGAGCGGTATCTAGCAACGCATCACTACTACCTTAGTCAAGAAAATGTCAACTGATCAGACAAAACCTTTTTGTGATAATATTATTGTGTATAATTACCCTTTTCTTCTTATGTATATATTGAACACAAGGCATAGACCGTGTCACCCTTGTACAGTTCAATATTGAGACCTTAGACATTTATCCCATTACGGTGGATGGAAAAATTTCATCTAGGTCACTCATGTCCCTCAACATACTTTGTGATGTACCTATCAACTATCTTTATGGTCATCCAGTTACGGTTAATGTTTGATCAACAATAAAATACTCGACTCTACATCTAGGATCCATAAAGGTTTCGGGTCGAAGGATGATATACACCACTATCACTATGATAATAAATTATGACACTTTGCATAATATTCTATGTAGTATTCTCATGGCGGGTCAATCTAGTATAAATAGTACTCTTAATATTCATACATATGTTAAGACTTGATAACTATTATGAGATGTGATTATCAGTCTATCCACATACTAGTCTCACTGCTTTAATGTTATCTCACTTCACATCAAAGATCGACTACTGTCACTTTAAGAATAATGTCCTTATGTATAATGAATCTCATAATTAAGTCACACTTAACATTTTATTACAAGGACTATATATTCTATGGACATTATTTTGGAAAAATAAACATAATAAATAAATGTCTTTTAATTATTAATAAATAATTTGATACAAGTACCAAGTTCTAATAAAACAATTGACCTTTAGGGCTTACACCAACACCTAAAAGAGAAGTTGAACACACGCTTTGATAACCCCATCTCCGGTGATACCAACTCCAACTGCCTGTTTAGGAAGGAATCCCACATGTGAAAGGACGACTTTGGTCGAGGTATAATGGGGCTGTATGATAAGTACACGCCAATACGTGTATCTAGGGATAAGATCTACCAATAGGGTGTCAACACATAGTTTTGCAAAAGAGGTATCCGACCCATTTACTCTGTCATAGAGACATCTCGGACTAACAAGTTGAAGTATTGTCACTTTCATAAAGGTAGCGACCATAACACCGATAAATGCATCCAATTGAAGGATGCCATTAACAAGTTTATCAAGAGAGGTCAGTTAACCAAGTACATGAAAAATGGAAAAAGAAAGAGAAGAGTCACCTAAAGGTAAGTCCCTCTCGAAGACTGCAGATGTTATGACCAATGGAAAGAGTAAAAAGGCTAGCAAAGGTAAGTCCATATATATTGGCGCCATTATTGGAGGGGCACCCAGGGAAACCTTCTCATCCGAAGGGACCATGGAGAGGAAAATCGTCGAGATGTTGATCTTCCACACAAAGGAGGGAACATTGGCGAATGCCCCTGACCTATTTATCTTGGGCTTCTAGGACTCTAAGAAGGTGGGCAGAATCCCCAAAGAAAATTTCCCCTGGTGATCACAACCACAATCAGGCAGTTTGACTTCTCCTAGATCGTGATTGACGATAACAGTTCCTATGACATTGTGTACTAAGAGTTGTCCGATAAGATGGGCCTTGAAAGAAGCGTTGTATGATCATATGAATGACATGACTTGCAGACATTCAATGGAACAACCATGCATCCCTTGTAGAATCATTTACAATTGTATTATGGGAATGCCTTTCGTAGTCACTTTGAACGTTGTAGCCTTGTCGGTACGTCTCAAACTCAAGTATCACAATTTGCAGGGAGAGCCGATCACCATCGATGCCAATCTCGAAGTAGAAAATATAAATTTATTAAGCGCTCCATAAAGAACAAAGAAAAAGTGTGGCCATGGAGATCAATGTGGCTTCTCTAACCGACCAACTCATAAGTATGGGCGTCTGCCCCCTAAGAATTGGCTAGACCAACAAAGGTGAATAAGAAGAATAAGTGGTGGTTAGCCCGCCTGGTTATGTTTACTTTCCTATTTGTATTAAATGTTATGATTATATAATCATTCACCTTATGTACAAGGCATTTTTCAATTATAAATGGAATACACCATTTTCTTACATATTAGTTTCTATGTATTTGTGCATAGTGACAACGAGTCCAAGGTACGAAAGTTGGGATCGAAGCCCCGTATAAAAAAAGTTAAGCATGTTGTTACAGACGCTTTGCACGCCCGCATACAACAATCAAATCCTCAGAGCACAAAACACACATTAAGAATATATGGGTGTTATCACAAACACTTTCCATGTGTGACTACATTAATCAATTCCCCATCGAAAGTCAAGGATGATGTTGTAGACACTTTTCTCGTGCAACTAAAGCAATTAAATCCTAACAAGAAATAAAGGTTCACCCCCTCTAGCAGCTAGTCACTTAAGAGGCTGCAGTGGGTTGACCATATGTCTATCATGGACCGAGTTTTCACATGAGGAAAGAGGAACTGACCCTTGTCTAGGAATGAACCTCATGACGTCCAACAAAATTTGAGGGAAGACCTCATAAGTTCGCATAATATTTAGAGCTATACACTTAGGATCACTAAGATACACCTCATGCAGGTAATAAAACACATCATTCCAAATAATAAAATATATACACATATATTATTTAATTATAAAGTATTATGCATGCATTACACATACAAAAAAGTGGTCGACAGGGCTACTCCAGCAAAAAGATGCTCTCTGAATCTTTGAGCATCTGATTTGGTCGGACTTGCTCCCATAAGATAAGCAAAGGACGGTGAAAATGCTCCACTTGCTGCAAGGTTTGAAATTTATTATGATGCTTTTAATAATTGCATGAGACAGTGGAATATGATCCATATATGATATTGATTCAAGTTAGGTGGACAGAAAAATCTCAAAGTATTATTAAAATTTAGAAAAATTGGGATTTTGGATATTTGTTTCTAATCAAACAGAATTCCCAATTTGAATCATTTTGGACAGTTGGAAACCATTAATTTTCAAAACAATTTGATTCGAATCAAATTTTACACATGATTCAAATCATCGAACTCTGGGTCACCTCTACCTCAATTGATTCAAATAACACTTTACACATGATTCAAATCATGCAATTTTTCCATATTTTTTCAATTAGCTCATCCTGTTTGATTCGACTCAAATTTAACACATGACTCGTACCATGAGGTGTTTGATTTGAATCACACTTTCCTCTTGATTCGAATCAACTGAAAAATGGTTCACAACTCTATTTTTCTTTTATTCCACTTCACTTGTTCATTTGATTCAAATCATGAAATGCTTTTGACTAGAATCTAACTTACTTTTTCAACCATTTTCAGGGCTTAATCTCAAGCACATATAAAACTTTTTTGTCATCATTTCTCATGTAACGAATCATAATAAATATAATAATCAACATTGTAATTCTATGAAATAACAATTTCCTCTATTTTAAAAGTTCAAAGTTCTTGCAATGAAATTCTTGCTTCTTCAACTTCAACTCGATTCAGATTTTGGTAACGAGATATTTGTAATTGATTGAAGGAGACACATTCTTGAAATTAATCGTTCTTAAAGATTTGGTTGGGATTTTTAGGTTGTTTGCAAGATTGAGGTGACTGTCAATGGTGATGACAAATTCCATTGGAAAGAAATAGGTTATTCTCTTCATAATTGCCTTAGTAATGACTGTGTGGAATGCTACGGATAAGGCGAAGTTCTTTTCAAATCTTCGAACAATTCATCGCTCAAGGAATCAGTATGATCAATGGGTTGATAGCTACACACGAAGGCTTAAAGCAGATTGGTGACATTAGAAGATTAAAGAAGCGTTAATCGAGTAAAGATTACGTATAAGAGTTTTACATTATGCCGTATACAAGTTAAGGTCTAGATATGAGATTTTAATTTTCTCAGCAGTATTATGGATTGATGATTGTATGAACTCTTGCAAATATTTATTAAATAAAAAGGAATAATGTAGGTTCGAATGGGAAACCATTGAAGAATCCACGTATGGAAAGCGAGGTCGAACGTCGAAGCACTATAAATCCCGGTATCGTCTCTCCATCTATCTTACTCTTGCATTTAACTTCATAGTATTTGTATGCTTAGGTATTTTAATTATAGTGTAGTTCATCATTTATTCAATTAATAACAATTTATTACATAAGCATTAGGTTTTGTTGGAATTAGATACCTTATTAAGTTAATTGGTGATTAATATTCTGAGAAACAATTGAAGTTATAATTCTCTATATTCAATCATTGTATAAACATACCTTGTTGATTATACAATCAAATCAATTGAATACGCAGTGCTTCATCATATTTATCTTTGGTGTTTGTGAAACGATTTAGTGTTAACATGATCAAAATTTGGAATAGTATAATTTTCATATTTTCGCATCAAACCTTCCACTCACAATTTTTTTAAAACACTCTGATAACTTTTTAAAAAGCGGTTGATTTTTATTTGGGTCTATTCACTCCCAAATCATTTTTCTACTCCAATATTCACACCTAATACATTCCATATTTATTCTCCTCATGCTTCTAAGTATATTTGCATGCGAATCTTCCAAAAATCATAATGCTCACCAATAAAACACAGAGGTTTGTTATTGTTGCCATATCTACTCGGATCGAGGAGCAAGTTACCTTAACATGCTTTGATTCCATTGTAACTAAAGAGTTCACCTTAAGACCGAGAGAATGGGTGAAGGTTTTATGAATTTTTCTCGTTATCTTGTAGATGATCTTTTATTTTTATTTTTATGGAGATATGATGATGAACTTAGAACAAAAAGTGTAGAAAAATAAATAGTAGAAAAGTAAATGATATAAAGATATATACTGGTTTTCCTTTCCAGACAAGGGTAGTCGAGTCCCTTCACACCCTATGGAGGATTTTTACTATATTAGATCTTTGTACAAACCTCACACCAATACCTCTTTTATAATCTTCTAACATAAACATTAAATCTATGGTGAACCTTGAATCTCCTCGAATCAAATGACCTTTTCCAAAATCATAAAACACTATGATGATTCTCACATAAAATAGAAAGTACACTATTTTCTGTTTACAACACTTAGGAAGCACACCATTTTCTATTATAAACACTTTTTAGAAAGCACACCATATTCTATTACAAATAATTGTCATCACACACTTAGTGATAAAAACAAATTTTAAATATATGAAATGTTTTTGAATCAATTCCAATATAGAAAATTTATTTTCTCCTTCAATATACAATTCAAATATAATAACATTAAGTGCTCAGAAAGTTTGAACGAAACTCTTTAAATGATATGAAAGTTATGCACAAAGTTGCATTGTTAATGTTGTATGAACACTTGAAAATATATTTGAATTTGTATGAAGTTATATGTGAAAGAGGTTATTTGAAAATCTGGTATATTTTGCTTTAAATACATCATAAGATGGTAGTAACATTTAGAGAAGGATCATGATACATTACAATGGTTTGGAATTATTGAGATATTAGATATAATCCAAGTTGAGTTATGTGGCCCTAGCCCAAAGCTAATTATGATTTAGGGTTTGTTATTTTACTTAGTAGTCACGTCACTTAAGTGTATATAAGTAGATACTTTGTAATTCAATTTTCTCAATCATTCAATTCATAATACAATCCTTATTTTATCTCTTTCTCTCATCACTAAAAGTGCCTCAAGCATTAACAGGAATAACATTGGTTCATGAATTAAAAAAATCCCCAGGATGCAATCGATTGTCACCTTTTCAAATTTCAAAATTTTATGTCAGAACCATCATGCAATCGATTACATAAATGAAGCAATCGATTCCCACTAACTTAAGAAAATTATGGCGGTTCCTAAAGTCTGATTATGTCGGTTTCAAATGCTATAATTTACAAAAAAACAACTTTTTTTCTTCGCATGAGATGCCTTGATGCATATATATTTTAAAAACATCTGAGATGAATGTATGATATTTTTTCTGAGTATTTAAAGTTTATACATAATGAATTGCAATTGAGTACCTTAACATCAAAATCAATTTCCTTTACTTACAAAACATCCGTATGGTTATGCAATCATTATTCTTAATTCCAATTTTTTTCTTCTTTTATATTTCTTCTTTGATAAACTTTTGTATTCATCAAAAATCAACTGAAATAGATGATGAACATCTTTTTCACACAAACATCTTTACTTGTCTCGGTTTCCTATTTTCTTACATGATTACATTGAAGATATTATTGATATGGAGGCGGATAGAAATTGTGGTTTTTGTGCGATTGTAGCTTTACTTGGATATGTTGAAGAGTCATGGTCCTTGGTTAGGATGACAATAGATAGTGAAGTTTATCGAAACAATCTAATGTATTCCAAATATTTTATGACACAATCTTTGACATTCCTCCAAATATAATGTCATCAACATAAATTTGTGCTACCATGAATTTTCCTTCCTCTATCTTTATAAGTAGAGTTTTATCTATTCCTCTTATCCATATATCCAAATATCCAATAAATCACTAAGGTCAACAAAAACCCAAAAATTTTATTTTAATTATATAGCGACAATTTGATAAATGTGTAAACAATGAGGGTGTGAGATTAAAATCTCAAAAAGTTCATATGTGTATAAGACAGAAGCCCAACACAGAGAATGGGCCAAGAAAAGCCCATCAAACATCACAAGCATTGTTCGTCAGTGAATGTGATGGAGGAGGGGTAGATTCCTCCTACACTCTGAAAAATGGATCGGAGCTCTTTCTCCCCGCGAACCAGGAACATCCGACCCAATGCCGACATATACTCTACTTTTGTAGTTCACGACGAAGACGATGACGGCGAAACTAACTGGCGCCGGAAACTCGCCAACGTGGATGTACAGGAAGATCCATACTCAACCATGGTGTTCAAAGATAACGGCCACAATGACGAAGATGACGAAGATTCCTTTCTCCCTCCGCTTCTCAAGCGTCTCCCCAAGGACTTCGGGGGCGGAGCGTCGATGGACTACGACGATGACGACGAATCTGGTGATTTCGGTACTATGATAGTGAAGAGCGATCGTGGCCAGCAGCGAGATCGGTCATCTACCGGCGTGGCCTTACCTGTGGGCCCGACCTGGAAGACTGGGCGTTCTTCTCAGGCGAGTCCTTTGAACAGAAGGGACGAAGACGACGCTGAAGAAGACGACGGTGGCGGGTTTTCAACTTTTGTCATGCGTTCGACGGTGAGGGCCGGCGAGACAGAGTCTGTTGGTGGAACAATGGTGCGACGGACAGGGAGCAACGAAGGTGGAGGTTCCACGATGGAGAGGGCGATTGCGAGTATGCAGGGTTTGGGGGAGTTTGGGAAGCAGAGGAAAGGAAGCGAATCTTCACATAACGAAGAGGGAAAGCAACACTCCATAGCCACCAAGGTATCCACGAGTTCCATCCCTGATAGTGTTATCAGAGAGGACCCTACAACCAAATATGAGTTACTCAATGAACTTGGTAGGTGCTAGAAAAAGCAATTCGAGCTTGTTCCTTATGTATTCACTAATTCTTGTTTTGCTTTATACGAGTTTCTAATGGTTTCACATTTCGATTGGATTTGTTGCAGGGAAGGGTTCCTATGGCGCTGTTTACAAAGCCAGGGATTATAGAACCTCTGAGATGGTTGCTATCAAAGTCATATCATTATCTGAAGGGGTGAGTTTCTGTTTCTTTTTGTATTTAGAAATTTTCGTTTTGGTCATTTGGTTTATTGGATTGTGTTTGAACTGTTTTGAATTAACTATTATTATTCCTTTGCTCATTAGGAGGAGGGATATGAAGAAATTCGTGGTGAGATTGAGATGTTACAACAGTGTAATCATCCTAATGTTGTCCGTTATCTCGGAAGCTATCAAGGAGAAGAGTATCTTTGGGTAAGAACTAAGATGGTCTTTCCTGAACTGAACTCATTGTTTTTATGTCTCTGCTTTCTGAAACTCTCTAGATTTAATGGTTTTTTGTTTTTGATTTGTGAATGACCACGCATTTGCTTTTATTTGGTTTTTCCTATGGTTATGGTGATTTGCTAATGATTTGTTTTGGGGGGTACATTCCTACTTGGATTTTGTTTCTCCCTTATTATAGACCATCCACTAAATTCACTTGAATTAAGAAAATGAGTTGTAGTAAGAATTTATGTTTTCCAATGGTAAATTAAATAGGGTATTTTTAGCAAAGAAATCATTAATGCATATGAAATTTTTAATAGAGTGTTATAATAAGGGGCAAAGAAAAAGTGGAAATGAGTCTTATAATTAGGGATAGAGAGAGCATTTGTTGTTTCTTTTGCTAGGACCTATTTTCTTCATTCATTTTAACCAAGGCTCCCTCTTTGGCATAAATACGAGTACTTTGGTTGACTTTGCTAGTTAAAATATTGTTTTTGAATATCTGATTAAGATTTTGGCAGATAGTGATGGAATACTGTGGTGGTGGTAGCGTTGCTGATCTGATGAATGTGACTGATGAAGCACTGGATGAGAGTCAAATAGCATATATCTGCAGAGAAGCACTGAAGGTATAGTTGACTGAATGGATTAGCTACGGATGTTATTACTTATGCTATCCTACTTGTTGATTTATCCGTTAACCTCTACCAAGATTTTCAGTTGAATTGTTCTTCATTGCTTCAAATAAAATACTTTTAACAGAATTATTTGGACTAAGATTTCTGCTGCAAATAAAAATAATATTTTGTTTATTTTTTTCTAATATCTTCCTGGATTGTGCACAGGGACTTGACTATTTGCACTCAATTTTTAAAGTCCATAGAGACATTAAAGGTGGGAATATCTTATTAACTGAACAAGGAGATGTCAAGCTAGGTAAGTATAGTAGTTGTATGTGTAACATTTGCTGTGTGCTTAGTAATTATACTTTTTTTTATCATTTTCATTCTGTCCTTAAACATGGAAATCATGATTAGTATCGTATACATCAAACATGTTTGACTATCTTTTTTTCCTCATCTTAAATAAAAAGTTGAACTCACTTTTTTGTATTAACTTTTTCTTGATTTTTTATTTAGCAAGTGGCTACAGTGTCTTAAGCTTATGATTGAGATGGGTGCTTAGAGCTCTAGTCTTCATGTTAAAATGTTTATACCATTTAGACGTCATTCTGCTAAGAAAGAGTGATTGCATGTAAATAATTCCCATTCTAAATTCGACATTATTACTACCCATTATAATCGTAGTGAAGGATGAAGCTAATATTTCGTCATATGGTTGCTTACTCTTCAATTCACCACGGTGTCTACAATTTGAATTGTCCTTATCTTTCAAGTCTACAATTTGAATTGTCCTTATCTTTCAAGTCTACAATTGTTAGTGTCTTCTAATAGATGTATGACATGCACGCATCCATATTATGGGATCAAAATCCCTCGTAGAGCAATTTGTGATTCCCTCTGAATTGTGGGATTTGGAGTGGACAAATATTAAAATACAAATTATGATGTTGACAAAATTACCCTCAGTTTTTTAAAATTAAAATCCGAAATTGCATTGGTATTCATAATATCTGTTAGATGCATTTTATTAAGTTGCCAGAAGCATTTTATGAGCTGGACATCATTATGTAGATCAAGAAATCAAGGATAAAATTGCCTGTGGCTTACTTAGAAAAAGTAGCAAAATATTGTAATCAAAATTTATATCAAAGGCACTAATATTCTTGGACTTTTAACAACAGACTGATTTCCATTCCTGGTTGATATTGAGCAGGCGATTTTGGCGTCGCTGCACAGCTTACAAGGACTATGTCAAAGCGTAATACGGTAGTTGTCTTTAATATCAATTTAAAGTTATTGCATTATAGAATATATCAAATGATGAGTAGGACCATGATTTTAAAAATCATAGATGACAAAGATATGGTGCTGATATAAGATTGATAATTTTATATTAAATAGTAAAGTCAGGAACAGCCTTTTCTTGCATACATCTTGGTATTCTAATTTTGAAACAAATACTAAATTGAAAATAAAGGAAAAAAGAGCCATTAAATGCTCATCCTATTGGGTGACTGCATTTCCTTATGCTTTTTGTTTGAATAAACTGTTTCTAGATTTAAACGAAATGAAACATGCATCTGACTTCCTTCTAGATGGAAAACATCTGTCCCTGCATATTTATATTTTTATGTGTTTGTTTGTTTATTGAGATATCTGTTTTTTGCATCCATTAACCGAGATTGAGTTGACTGTTCTTTGTGCACTGCGTCGGAGTCATGCTAGGGACATTGGCTTTTGGTGCATCTATTTCTAACTTGTATTATAGGCCATATTAAGCCTATGTTTGGTATTTTTGAAAATCACGGTGTGACCGCACGGTATGTAAAAGCTAGCGATTGTGGCTTCAGAAAAATTATGGTGGAGAGTATGAACATGCGGTGGCAGTGACTTGCATTGTTGCCAAACACACTAAATTCCCCATCCTAGTTTCTGTGAGCAACTTATTGTGACTTAGCAGTTGTACTTGTTCTCAGTCCCATTATATTGTTTCTTGAATGTTCCTTGCTGTTATGTTCGAAGTACTTTCTCTTAAAACAGTAAAAGTATTTTCCTTTAATAATATGACCTCTATTGAGTTATGAGACATTTCAAACATTGAACTTGCCCCTAGGAGTTTCCCTTTGTAATCCATGAATGTGATGTGAACTTGTTATATAAGTATATTATTTCAAAAACATTTGACTCGCATGAGGTGTTTCTGCACATTTTATATGGACATGTTATTAATTATTTTTGTCATGGCAGGACTTTTGATGTTTCTGTTTAATATGCTTGTAGTTCATTGGGACCCCTCATTGGATGGCTCCGGAAGTCATTCAGGAAAGCCGCTATGATGGAAAGGTATTATGGTTTCCAGAATCTATTAAACTTGTTTTCTTAGCTGTGCTTGTGCACCTTCTTTTGTTGCCACTGTACTGCATCTTCTCCTTGCTTAATTTCCATTTGCCTTAACTTTTTCTCATCTATTAGTTGGTTCTTAGATTCAGACAGTCGGCCGCATTTATACATGCCATACGTAGATTTTTTAAAAATTCAGAAAATTCTTAATTTGACACTTGTGAGTTTCTGATATAGCACCAGATATTTACTGAATAATAACAATAATTATATTAAAGATCTTAGAAATCACACACAATGACACAATACAGCAATACACTAGCCGTCCAACTGTCCCAGAGACCTTGTCTCATACAGAATAATCTCTATCCAAAACAGAATAACAATCTAACAAAAAGAAAATACTTGCCCTACAATCACATATACTAGTAAATACTTGCCAGAAATTATTTTCTAATCACAATAGCCTAATAATTGCCGATAAACTGTTCTGCCACTAATTATTTCCTAATCATTAATTGCCACCAGGCAGTTACTCACTTACTCTTAATGTCTACAATCACATATACTAGTAAATACTTGCCAGAAATTATTTTCTAATCACAATAGCCTAATAATTGCCGATAAACTGTTTTGCCACTAATTATTTCCTAATCATTAATTGCCACCAGGCAGTTACTCACTTACTCTTAATGTTTCCTATGCTGCCTAGTCTACACCTTCCAAACTGGTGGCATTATGAACAGCTGACATTCCTTTCCATGGCACTAGAAACTGTTCGACTATTTCTCAGCTGCTTAGAGTTCTGTCTGGTTGCAACACATCATCCAGTTGAAGCTCCAAGGTTTCTGCTGCCTAGGATCCAATGGTCTTAAAAAAATACACATGAAAAATTGGTTGGACCCGTGATGTAGGTGGAAGCATCCATTTCTTTGAAACTGGCCCTGTGTTTTTCTAGAATTTTAAAAGGACCATACTAGCAGGGAGCCAATTTCTGGTTGATGCTCATAGCAACAGATTTTTGTTTTCGTGGTCTCAACTTTAAGAAAAACCAATCCGCTACAGCAAACTATTAATCACTTCTTTCCTTATTTTCATAATATGCTCCGTCTTCTGTGCTATAATCATGTGATGTTCCATTTGATTAAGAGATTCATATCTTTGATTATGTTTTGTACCACAGCTTCTGAATTAGTTTCTCCTTTTATAAACCAAACAACTGTACGAGGCTTTTTTCCCCCCCTAAACCACGTGAAAAGAAGCATTACTGTTGGAGACATGAAAAGTAATGTAAAGACCAGCTGTTTATGATGTTAGTTCTAAGCTGGGTCACTTGTATTTCATGAAACCTGAAAGGAGTAAATTGTTCTATAGCACTTATTGCAGTTAAATTATTGGTCATACCCGTATAAGATATAGTTTTATTTATTTAGCTATGATTTTCAGGTAGATGTCTGGGCTCTTGGCGTGTCTGCAATTGAAATGGCAGAGGTATATCCGTTGCTTATATTTCAAACTTATGACTTCCAAATGAACAGTTAGTTTATCCAATGGGGTATATACTACAGTCTTCCTTTTCTCCCCCCATTTTTGTTCCCAACTTCGATAAAATATTTGCATTTATTTTACACTTTCTGTTCTGTTACCTTTCCCTTCTTTTTGTTCTTCTTCCACAAAGACACATTTATTGTAGTTTTGTTTGTTTTGAGGAGAAACACACTATACATTCTATCTCTGTGGTTGGGTTGTCATTCATAAACTGTTACCTATTGCATCATGCCATTAAATGGAAATGTCGCATTAGATCTCGTTTTATATCCTGGTGCTGCTCTTAAAAAGTACTCATTCTGTTATCGTAATTTTCAGGGTGTTCCTCCAAGATCATCAGTGCATCCAATGAGGGTTAGTAACTTAGAATTTTGATTTTTACTGGTGTTATTGATAAGTGATTGCACAAGCTCTTTTCTTCCCCCTTTTTCATACGTAATTTTTATCTGATAATTTATATTGATTTTCATATGATGTTCAGACTTCAGATGACTTACTATTTGCATCCACTATTACATGTTAGCCACTTTGTTGGGAATAACTTTGATCTTAATATAGGTGAACTAGGATGGAGAAACAGAAGAGTAACTGAGAAATAGACATGACATTTGACATGCAAGGAGATGAATGGAATAGATATTTGATCTCCTGTATTATAAGAGTGATAGAAACCTGGTACCTTGTTACAGAAAGTAGGTAAAAATTCATCAATTGTAAAGCTCTGCTCCTTCCCTATGTTCAAAGGCCTTCATTCTCTTTCAGATGACTGGATTGCCTGTCCCTCTCAACCCCTCTGCTTATTTGTTGACAACATGCCTTATTTCTCTAATTATTCCCTAACCCTATCCCTGACTACTAACTAATCAGCTGGAACTCCTTTATCTAACAAACCTATCACAGGGTTTTTTGGCGGAGTGTTAATTAGTTATGATGGAAGCTATAAATTGTAGCTATTTCAGAATTCAGACTTATGGTGTCTGCTATATTTGTTAGTGGTAGGTGTAAATTTTTTATCTAAATTATGTTAAAGTACTTGTTTTTTTGTGCCAATTTTCCTTGCCGTGAAAATATGATGTATGAAGAGTTTCTTCAGTAATAGACGAGTTTGTGAAAAGTATACAAAATATAGTTAGTTTCTTCTATCAGCAGAAGCTACTCAGGGTCATGCATTCTTTGTAAAATTTATATGTATTAATGATTTTTTTGATGAAAATGTCAACTTCAGTGTGCTTCCCTATATTGATATTAGGATATATTGAATGAAATATTTATATTGGACTTGTCTAAAAGAAATTAAAAAGTTATGAATGTCTACAGGCTCAACATCACTTGGTATTTGATTGTTGTAAAAGAAATTACTAGAATAGCCTATGTTTGAAGGGAAACAATGGGTTCTTAATTCATTAACTTTTTAGTTTTGTATTTGAATATTTTTGGGATTGTCAAGGTCATGGTTTGTTTTCATTTTGAGGGAGGGGGAGTTATAAACTTGTGCTCTTCCTTTGTAGGTTTTATTCATGATATCCATCGAACCAGCTCCAATGCTTGAGGATAAAGAAAAATGGTTTGTTTCTATAGTCTGTACTCTGAGCTCTTTTTGCAGATAGTTTGTGAATCAGTGAGCTTCAAACTGTTGGTTGATGATCCATGATGCTAATTGGTTTTACTAATTCAAATGAAATTTGCCATGTAGAATAGCATTAGTAAGACATAAAATCTTAAATCACTTGAAATACTGTGTAAATTTAAGTTCACAAGCATATCTCACAGGTAAGATAACTAAAACCTTAAATCACACTTCAAATACTTATATAAATTTTAATTCATTCACAGGAATAATTACAAATTATTCGATTCAACGACTAACAAAGGCGATTCCCTTCGATTCACCAAAATAGGATTATGAGTGCAAGTATAATCACAAATTCGTGGGATTTTATACTTAAAATCGGAATTTAACTACAAAAAGAATACGATTTTACTGCTTTCTTTGTCCAACAGAATAAGTGCATGAACCTGACCATTTTTTGCCAGATAGTATTCATTACTCACTCTTAGTCTGCTACTCTCATAATCTCATTTTCCTGGTGCAATATCTTAATTGTTCTTGAGAGTTAAGACATCGTGTCTCAATTTAGTGATCATCACTTTCTGTATGATAGTGTTTTAAATTTGATTTTTCTCTTAGGTCTTTATATTTCCATGATTTTGTTGCCAAGTGCCTGACCAAAGAACCTCGTCTCCGCCCTGCTGCATCTGAGATGTTGAAGGTATGCTCAGTTTTTTTGTTTTGGATAAATATCTAGTGACCCTGAGGAGTCTTAAATTTGCTCAGAGCTGATTGTATATTAAATAGTGTAGTAGTAGGAAAAGTAAAGAAAAATTATTTCCACTAAAGGTGCCAAATGACAAGATAGAAAATTGAGAGGGATTGTAGAAGCTTGTTATAACCAAGACTATATAATTTTCAAAAGCATGCAGACTAACTTTTCAAGATAAAAAATAAGGGATCAGTTGAGAAGAAATATTTTGAATATTTAAACTAAGGAGATGAGAATGCTCGAGTTATTACTTATTAGCACTCAGCAGATTTGATTTAAATATATACACTAATGAATATATTGCATATGCTTTGAAGAAGAAATAAATATAAGACAACTTCCTAAGGACATGTGCAATTCCTATGACTGAATTTAAACACTACACATGAATCTGAAAGTGCAAGAACATCAGCATTAAATGCTACTGCAGTTCCTAACTATTTAATTCTATTTCCGACAGGCTCAAAGTTAAGTCTTGTACAAACTTAATAGTTATAGTAATAAAGTCTTCTATATACCCACTGCATTCTTATGCTAATTAAGTAATTATATATCTCCTAATATATATATCTTTGATTTCTCAAAATTAAGCATTTGAATTCTGAACTGATCTCAAGCAACCGTTTTACATCTTTTCCAATTCAAAGAAAGTCTTGTGCAGATGTTTTTGATTTCTTTGATATACCTCAATCTGTCTTTGTACTAAGTACCTAGCTTTCATAGCTGGCCTTCCAGTATAAAACAAATTTACTTTTTGTTATGTGATTAAATAAAATTGTGAAAGTTGATTCTTGTTATGACTTAAAAATATGATAAATAAAATGTGAATGCTTATATATAGTGTTTTAATTTTTAAAATTTCCTGCAGCACATATTAGTAAGTTAAACAAAATAATGGATAAAAACAGACACTAGCTATCTGAAGTTACCACAACAGTCTTATGAGTAATTGCTGATCATACATGAGCTTTTATTTTGGCCATTGCCTGTATTCTCGAAATGTATGCCTTTGTTAATTTTTGGTTTATGCTTATTGAGTTAGCAATTGCATATGTTTTCTTCAACTGTTGGGTATATCCATTGAGTCAAGTTCTTTTCTTGCTGCATAGCACAAATTTTTTGAAAAATGGAAAATTGGATCTGCTGTGATGTATCCAAAACTAGAAAAGGCAAGACAAGTCAGGGCTTCAATGGCTTTACAGGTGCAATCTCTTGCTCCTGCTGCAGCAGGAGAGCTGGTATGGTTAAATCTTCCCCCTCCCGTCCCTCTTCTGTCTTTCGGTTTTAAACACACACACATGCACAGCTACTCAGACTGTTCTTCTCATTTATCTATATATGATAAGTTGAAAAAGCAGAAAATAATTCCCATGTGTAATACACATTCTTAATCTGAAGGAGCCAATGATAGCTTCCATACTAAATGACGAATATGGAGATACTGTTCCATCCAGACCACAGAGCATATGCATTGAGCAAGCAGCGTATATCCCGTCACATGGAACAATGAGGAAGTTGCAAAAGGTGGATGAGGATGACAATACTGAAGGTTTGCTGTTCTTGCATCTTATCTGTAGTCTGAATTATTTTATTGTTAAGGTTGATTATTTCGTATTGTTACATAAAGGATGTGTTCTGCGTTCTATGATGGGAGAACATTGGCTTTGAAAATAAAGTGGGCATGGAGATTTCACTTCATAGATAATTGGGCTTACACAGGCTGTAGCCCTCAATCCAAGTTGAACAAATTTTTTTACAATCTTTGTTGGGTATACTTGTGGGAACACAAACCTTGCTATTCTGGGACTGATTTGGTGGTGATTACTAGCAGTTGTCAAATGCATGATTATCAAACTGAAATTCAAATTGTGAATCAGAAGACCTAGTTTTTTAATCATCTATCAAGTTTTATAATGAATCGTAAGATACATTACCAATAAAAATATGACATTTTAAAGTAAAAAAAAAGCAACATAGAAAACTTTAAAGCTAATATATCATCTACTAATAATCTCAATAATTCAAGATTCAAGTCAAACACCCAATGACAAAAAAAGTGGCTGACCATACAAAGTTGACAAAAATAAAAGGCTGGCTACACTATGTTTAGGTAGTGATCCATTAGATTGAATTAGGATTCATGATTCATCACAGTCAATTGAGATTCAAGACGGGATTCATGTCTAATATAGGTGCGGTCTGCATTGAGAATGTCCTATATGGAAGAAAGTATTTGCATCCATACATACTTGTAGTTAGAGAATAGGGAATATAGTTTTTCGTGGATGTCATGCTTAACCATGATTTTTACTTGTTCAGTTTTTAATTAATAATCTGTGTTATGTTAATTGAGAACCTGTTGGCTATGTCACATGGGTTATAGGCTAGATGGTTTCATGAGTGTTTGCTGTACCTGGGTTTTACTAGGTTCAGTTCTGAGCTTAATTTTCTTGATGCTTATTTCTTCCATTCTGCCTCATGTCGGGATTTTGTACATATATATTAAAGCAATTGGGTTATGCTGTCTTTGTAGTTATTGCCACTTAATGCTTTGTTTGGACTGGGAAGGTGATAGAAACTGGTACTTTATAGTGAGTGAATTAAAGAAAATAAAACAGAAGTGATAGAACAAGTCTCTGCAGAATGTCTAAAAAGCAGTTTATATTATTAATATAGAGTTAACACACTAGTACATAAGTGAAAGTTTAGAGAGGCCATAGTAGAATAAATATAAAGAAATTCCTACCTAAAGAAATTCGAGAGCTTGGTCTCTTCCTCCAAGAATTAGAGAGCTTGGTATCTCCCTCTCAAAATCATTCAAAAACTATTCCATAATCAGTTTCTCATATCCTTTCCCTATTTATTCCTAAAATTAAATAATATAACTGCCATAATAACTTCTCATAACTGCCATTAGAAGAAGTTTAACAGAAGGGGAAAAGAGAGGAAAAGCAATTTTATTTCCTTATAACTCTTGATTGGTTGAAGAGAAAATGAATAGAGTAGATAAGGAAAACTCCAGAACCAAAAAAATTTAAAACCTTTCTCTGCATTTCAAAATTCTCTACTTCCCGACTTTCTTTACTTTAACCTAAAGAACTGGCTAGACTCTAATTAATTTTATTTTCTGATTTCCTAGAGAAACAAAAGTGATTCTTTTTGAAGTTTATTTTTGTGTGAAATGTAATTATTTGGAATATTGGCAGGTAACTTTGGCACTGTGATAGTCCATGGGAATGAATTATTTAAGACCAGACAGGATACAGATTCTGCTAGTTATAAATCTGCTTTTGCCAGCAACACAGGAGGCACATTTTCTGACCTTCGGTACTTGCTTGTTTAACTCTAACAATGATTTTCCTCTTGTTAGATATTTACATGTCAAAGTCATATGTCAATTTTGAATTTACCTCGCCTCATAACCATTCATGAGTTTTGATAGAGCCACATCTATGTAATGACTATAAAGTGAGAGATGAGCACAATTTTATTACGACATTGTCACGTAGAAATGTAATATCCATTTACCTCTTCTGCCTATATTTTTCAAAAAATTATTTCCGGCATTGGCTTACCCATAATTTAACCAGTTTTAGCTTTGCAAATTTGTAAAACATGCATCATTATATGCTTACTAGAACTCTGTCTTTTTTCCTTCTAATTTCTCCCGCGTCCTAATGCAGTTTCCTTTCTTTTGTGGATACATTTTAGGGTTGAGAGTCTAAAAGTTGGCGACATAAACACTGCCTCTTTTAGAGGATCTGGTCCTACTACAGATACCATACAATCGTCTTTACCATCTGTTAGTAATTCAAATGAGCAGAACCTCGAAATAAAAGGAACTCATCGAGCACAAGCTGGAATTGGTAGTGATATTAGGAATAATTCACTTCAGAATGAAACAGTCAGCCGCAAATTTGCTTTACAAGATAAGGTATTTATGTAATTTGATTTGTATATTTTCTGTTGAGCATAATATTCACGTATGTAATCACTCCATCTGAGCAAAGAATGTGTTTTTTGGTTATTTAAGTTGGTTGCTCCTTTGAGATTCTTCAGTATATAAGATAATGAAAGTTGTTTTCTTGAATTAATAACCTTGTCTATTGCGAGAATGCAGTTTAAGATTTATCATCTGTTTACATTTTTCTTTATTCTTTCAGCTTTGGTCCATTTACGCCGCTGGTAATACAGTCCCCATACCGTTCTTAAGGGCGACAGATATATCACCTATTGCTCTCCTTTCAGACAATGTACTTGGCGGCATGCAACAGGATACATGTGGAACTAAAACAGTAGAAGCATTACAAGAACTTTTTAGTGGCGACGGACAGTCCAAAAAGGGTCGTAGAGGAATAAACGAGGTGACCGTGTGTAATTGTGCGCTCAATACCATACACCTTCATTGTGCACTTCTTATGATTACTTACATTGATTTGCTAACTGACATGCAGCATATGCCACTTCCCCCGAGCATTTGCCAAAGATTGACATCAAGTTCTACTCTAATGAATTTGGCACAAGCTTTAGCTTATCATAAGATGTATGACCCTTCAGCTTTTGTAGCGTTTTTTTCCTTCCTTCAAGCTCTAAAAATTTAGGTTAATTTGTGCAAATGCTTGTAGTGGAGTTTTCACCACCTTTCTGTGTCAAAAAAAGCACACAATACTGGGCCCCTTCTGTCTGCTCTAATGATTCCTTTCAGTTCCTCTTAGGTGTGTATTGGATTAGTGCAAATGTGGTTATTCTTCACATATTTGATTTACTTGTTATTAGGTGTTATGAAGATATGCCACTGCAGGAATTGCAAGCAACGCAGGAGCAGCAAACTATTCAAAATCTCTCTGACACACTTAGAACCATTCTTCGGTTATAGATTATATATTCCCAATTCTTACTGGCTACATAGATAACAAAACCATTTTCCTTTGGCGTGCCATTATAATATGATGGGTTATACTTAAATATCAGTGGGAGTTAAGCAATAGTTGTTTTTGTTTCATAGGTGGCTTGATTATATGACTAGTAGTTAGTTTTGCACTTTTGCTGGTTTTATTACTCTGTTCTGGTCTTACGTCATGTAATATATCAGTCGGGAGCAACATATTTATATGTAAATATTAGTATGTATCTAGTTTTCTTTATCAAATGTTGTACTTTGTAGTGGATTGTTTGGGATTAATGCTGGAAATTTGTCTACCCATGTTTATACCGCAAGATGAAGGAAGTGTTCATCAGTATAATATTCTGTAGGGATTGATAATTCAGAATTCTGTAATTAGATAAGTTAATAGATATTTACTCTTACGCTTAGTGTAACACCATTTTCCATAAACATGTTTAAACTTCGGCATAGGCTAGCTTATGATTGATTGATAATTGATAGTTTAATTTAATAAATTATAATTTAAATCTAATGAATGATAGTTGTTAATTAATTGAGACTTTTGTTTGGCATGTTATATTTTTGAACAAATAAAAGATCTGTTTTGCAATAATCTTTTTATTACGAATTTATAGTTTATTTTATTAGCTTATGTCTTATTATTTAGACGCTATTTAAAATAACATTCTAACTTATAATTTATAGTATATTATTTTTTCACTTTTATTTTTATTATTTTAATTAAAATTTAATTTTACATTTTATAATATATTTTAATTTAAAAACAAAATAATTATGCAGGCAAAGAACACCAAAAGTCAAGTTCTTTCTAAAAAAAAGTGAGAGAAACATGTATTTCTACATCACCTTCTCCTTTCCTCGCCATTCTCCTTTTTTTTTATTCTACTTTCACCATTGCTGTTCTGATTAATCAATTACTACTACTCTGACAATCAATGTCTGATGCCAAATTTGCTCTTCTCGTTTTCAGGTTTCTTTTCATCAATTACTACTATTCTGACAATCAATGTCTCTCGTCAAATTTGCTCTTCTCGTTTTTAGGATCTCTTCAATTGATTTCTTTTACTATATTTTAATAAGTTATTGCCAGTAGGATTTTAGTGGTTTTGTCGATCAGTTGTTCTTTTTTTCTCTTTGTCATTTTATATTTATCAATTAGCAATCATTATCAATCATAAACTATAGATTTTAGATAAATGTAAAATATCGTAAAAGAACATTCTTTAATCAATAATTTTGTTATATTTATCTTTTATATATTATTATTATTATTATTATTATTATTATTATTATTATTATTATTATTTATTATTATTATTATTATTATTATTATTATTACTTTTATTATTATTATTATTACTTTTATTATTATTATTATTATTATTATTATTTTATTATTATTAAAATTTAATTTTAATTTAATAAAATTAAAAGTAATAATAAACACAAGTAAATAATTTTGAATATATTTGTGATACAATATTAAAATGTATTATATATTAGTCACGAAGTACTTTAACTTAATTTAATGTTTCATTTAGAGGTGTTCAAAAATTTAGGTAACTGATCCAAATATCTAATCTGAATTGAATTGAACCATAAAAAACTTAAACTATTTAAATGGTTAATAAATTGAATTGTTTATTTTAACCAATTCAATTAATCTAATTGAATTTAAAAACCAGTTTAAACTCTTATAAACTCTTTCCATAATTTTATCTAAAATATAAATACTATTATTTAACAAATTCAATAAACTTAATAAATCATTATATTAAAATGATAAATATTTTAATTATAATCTTTTAATATTTCTTAGTCAGTTACTATTATCATAACCTTTTCAAACCTTTTCATTTTCACATTACGTGTTATTCCCCAAATATGAAATATGAACCCTAAATCATCTTCTCTCCAATTCAAACTCAACATCAATTTCAATTTCACCTTCTATTTGTTTTGAATCGATTTCGATTTCAATTGATTTCAAATTTCACTCGATTTCATTTTGATATGTTCCATTTTCACTCGGTTTCGATTTCACCAGATTTCACCTTCTCTACTCGGATCTTGCTCGTAGAAACTCTTGTCTCGACTCTTTTTGAGGTAAACCTGTTATTTTCTGCTCTTAATTTCACTTTGAATTGAAATAATATCTGAAAATTGCTTTTACTTTTGATAGGATTTTATTTGAATTTTAATCTACTGGTTGATTTGTGTTCTCCTGAAAATGATGAAGACATATTAAGAAAATCTTGATTCTTTGGTCTTGGATTAGGGCAATTTCTTTCTCTCCTTATTACTGGAACTGGTTTCGCCTCTTCTGAATTATCTAAAAAAGGTTATTTCTTTCTTTTAGTGCGGTTTTTTGTTCCGTTTTGAATTTAAATTTCAAATTTGTATGTTTTTAATTGTTGTTAATTAATTTTTCTAATACAATTTATATGTATTTGTATTTTGATTATGGTAGGAATTAATGCTCCAACTTCACAGTCGTTTCTAAATTATGTGTTCTTGGTGATTGTCTATGGAAGTATTCTACTCTACAGAAGATAACCTCTCAAGGTTATGTTATATACTAACCGACCTGGTTTGGATAATTGCTTATAATATAAGTGCTTATAAGTTATAACATAGGTGTTTATAGTACAAGGGTTTATGTATATCTATTTTTCATATGCTATGAAATCATGGAGAGATTATGAAAATAAACTGAAAACAACTTATGAACAATTTCATAAGCTCTCACAAATAGTCTCTTAAATGTTTATGACAGTAGATAAACTCAAATAAGTTAGTTCATCATACATGGCCTAGTTCTTGACTGGATTTTATTATTTGCAAACTTAGATGCTAATGTTATTTCTGATTTGGTCAAAATGATGAAGACATATTAAGAAAATCTTGATTCTTTTCTACACTCACTTTAGAAGTTCATTGGAAAACTTCTCCAGTTGTACAAGCAACAACAGTTACAAACTCATTTGGAACCACATCTTCTATTCAATGTGGAAAATCTAGCATGCCTGTAAACAATGTTTCGATATGGATGGTCATGACAGTGTTATGGACTTTGAGACAGAAGAACATATTGGTTCTACACCTCCAGTTTCTAATAATGCTGGTTTGTTGCCTCAAAAGCGTAAAAACCGGTCAGAATCATGGAATCATTTTACACCGATGCCGTCGAACACAGAAATGTCAAAGTCAACAAAATGCAAGCATTGTTGTCAAACTTCTTATTTAGAGGCCATGTTCCCTGAGCAAGATGGCTTTGTTGATTAGGCATAAAGGAAATGTACATAACTTTTATTTTTAAGTGTCAAAGAAAAATATTTTATTGCATTCCTTTTATTATATTCCACAGTTGTTGATTTTGATGACTACATATGTTATTAATGATTTTGATAACTATATAGATTAAAAGTGACTTAAGCAATATGTATGAGTTCAATGACAATTCCAATAAAGAAAAAATGACAAGGAACATTCACAATTGATGATGCAAAAATCTCTATTTAAATCAATTTTTTTTTAAAAAACTGCTATATAAACCAATTTTTTTAAAAAATCTAGATTTGAATTCAATTTTTAAATTCAATTTTATTATAAAAACAAAAAAGAAACATTTCTTTTAAATATATAAAAAAACCAGTTTGGAATTTGGTGAAAAAATTAATCCAATTTTTTAAAAAGTTGGTTTTAAACTGGTTTAAAATTATGAACCGGTTTTGAATTGGTTTTAAACCGAATTGAATTGATTAAACAGATTAATCACTTTTTGCTAAAGTGGTTTTTAAAAACTGCATTGAACCATTAATATGGTTCGGTTCAATTCAATTCATGAACCACGAACACCCTTAGTTTCATTTTAGTTCCTTATTTAAAAATATGTTACAGGTTAGTCCCTTAAAACTGTTATGTTAGTCAAGTTGATCATTTCTATTAAATTTTATAAAAAAAATGTTAAATTGTGCACGCGTGACATGACAGTGTGACAAAAATTAATATAGTGAGTCACTCAAGAGATTAAATTGAATCCTTATAATTATTTAAGGACCAAATCAGGAAAGATAATCAAACTACGATTACAATTAATTTGTAACAATTTCATAATCTTTGATAAGGATATAATCTTAAATTTAATGACATTAAATCATAATCTTATTACATTATTTGATTCAAACCAAAAGCATGATCCCATACATAAATAAACATAATACTATGTTTTGATCCTAAACAGTGAACTAATCTTTCCTCAAATCTAACTTTATTACTTCCTAAAAAACGCCTATGTCATTCTTCATCAAATCTGGATGAATCTCTTTCAGTACTCATTTTTTTAGTAATAATCTCAATTGCATTCCAATAGTTGCAAAGTTGATTACCCAACATTAAATTTACAGATTTCGCATCATAGTAATTCACATACTAATTACATTAACACTAAAATTACCTCTTCCATGCACTAAAGTGTCGTGTTAAGTATTAAACATTCTCTTTATGCTCTTTAATGATCTCATCTCTTTTCAATAGTTAGAATAAAACTAAAAATATTAGAAAATGAGATTCCCAAAAGCAGAAAGTAAAATCTAAGAAAAATAAAGTTACTTAGAAATCATTATCATTTAAGACCCCAACTAAATGCACTTGATTTTGTAGCTAGCTAACATTTTGATTTTGATAATTCGCATAATATAAACATGTTGATAATTCACATTTGTATAAAAGCTTATCACCGCCAATAAGCTTAAGTCTTCCATCCAGCTTAAGTCTTCCATCCCTGCCATTAAACTAAACAAATTTGAGCAATTGAAGAACCTATCATTAAATTAAACAAATTTGAGCAATTAAAGAAACAACAACCTATTATTATATGCAATTTCTGTCTATATAATATATAACTCACCTGATACACCAAATAAGAAGACTCAGGCATTATGGTAACAAAATAGATCATGTCATTACCACATCATATTAAAGTTGTTAGTTTAAACCTCAATGATTTATCTAGCGGATGACGACTCGCCCAAAGAAACAAAATACTATTGGATTCAATTGTGAATATTAGAAACAAAGTTCTGAAGAGAAACTAGAAGATCTAATATAGTTAATAAAATGCCAGAACTCTTATCCTATCCTTTGAGACCTGCTAAAATTTATGCCAAACCGTTTTACAAAAGCTATTGCTAACAAAATTAATCAACAACATAGATCTTGAAAAATCATGGACTCCAATTCAAAATTCATGTAGAAACATTGTGTTAGAAACTCATTCAAGGCATGCCACATCATCATCCTGTAAACAAAATCCCTAATTTCAGTTTCAGTTACAAAGCGGAGAAGAAGATGAATTTTACAGAGACAGAGACTCACAGGAACTGGTAACTCACTTGTGAAAACAAACTATCTTTTTCTTCTTCATCTTCCTCGTGGTGTTGTTCATCGCCATTGGAGAAGTCAAGGAGGTCATCAACGGAGAAATCTTCACCGACAATCACCGTGTTCGAGTTAAAGCTTAAAAGTTCCTCGCCAAACGTTTGTTGATAAAACAACTCTCTTCTTAAACTCGGTTTTAAAGCATTTTGCTACCGCAAACTCCATTTTTCTGCAAATAAATTTAATTATTATTCAGTTTCAATTATTCAGATTTAAAACAAAATTAAACTTTGTGTTGCTTTGCTTACCAATAATTTAGTGACTTCTTCTTCTACTAAAACATGAAACTTCTTTCCATGAGATCTAGGAGTCTTTGTGCTTTTGTCGCTAAAAGGCAACCCTTGTTATATTAAATACAACATGTGGTTGAGCAAGGGAATGAAATTAGGGTTAGTCTGTTTCACATGTTTAATAACAAAAATAATAAATTGAAAATAAACAAAATAAAAAGCCCGGTAAGATAATACACTGTCAACTAGACTGTCACGTGTGCACAGTTTAACGTTTTTTTTCAAAATTTTGATAGAATGGATCAATTTGACTATCGAAACCGTTTTAAGGGACTATAATGTAACGATTTTTAACTAAGAGATCAAAGAGAAACAATAAATTAAGTAAAGAGACCAAACGATGAATTAAACCTAAATTTTAGCAGCAATAATTTGTTTCATACAGTTTGTTTCAGAAATCCCATTTTAGCATTTTTCATAACTGGCCTCAAATTCTCTAGACTTAGCAGCAACCTTCTAAAGCACATAAGTGTTTTCTAGAGTGATGGAAAAGACTTGTGACGACATTAACACCATAGCTCTTGGGGAAAGCACTAGGAGTTAGTCGGTAAAGAAAGGTGACTTCGTCCAAACCGTCATTTCCACTACCAACTTGACATGCCACGTGAGAGAGACATACCTTAACCACAAATGCAACAAAAACAACAAAATATAATTATGTTCTCAAACACTAGTGTAGAACAAACTTTTATACTTTCCACTATAAATTATGAATAGTAAAGTATATTTTTTAGAATATAATTATATTTTTGTCACGATATTAAAAATATATTTTTTTGTCCTAATCATCATTGTCACATATGTAAAACTGGAGGGATAAAAAAAATTCCAATAGAAATTAAGTTGAGGGATAAAAAAACTGGATTTTTATAAGGGGATTAAAAGTTTAAAAATATATAAATAGAGGGACCAAAAGTGTTTTTAAACCTAAATTTATTGTATATTTTTATCAATCATGTTCATTAATACATACAAGAAAAGTCCAAACATATGTTTTCTCACTTTCCATAAATAAATCAAAGTTTTTTTTATAATTGCTTGTAAAATAAGTTAATAAATGTTGATGTATTTAACATAAATTTGACACTTATCAATAGTGATTTATTATGTAAGCGTAGGTCTGTGATAAATCTAATCATTTGAATATTCTCTATGGCGATTATGAAAGTATAACTTTTGTTGTTAGATTGATCATTCGGTTAATCAAATTCATTTTGAACCTTATATAAAAATTGGATTATGTTAATTGTTGTATTGCTTATTTAAGCAACTTCATCTTTCTCAATTGTTGCAATTTCTGATGATGTGAGTTAACTGTGATATTCATTCAATCATATCTTTTATTAAACCTCTACTATCTTTCACTTCCATTTGTTATACACACATTTGTTTGTAAAATTATGATTTTTTTAGTAAAATGTTTTTGAGAATGGTTTTAAGGGAGTAATATATTCATCGACCATTTGACACCTATATTCATTCCCCAACAATTGACCTCAGAGCTGGTCTTTTGATCAAGTCTCGTGAATTCAAAAGTTGAAGACATGATCTAGAGCAATCCTAAAAGTGTGTTTAATAGAACTCCCATATTCAAATGCAGAATCTATATGACCCAATTGATAACATGTCGCTTGCTTGGTATCAGTTAATTAAATTAAATAGAGTTATGTGAAGCAATTAATATCATTATATTAATAAATTATATAATCATCAAATTAGAAATTTAAATTGACTTTATCTATACATGATTCATGATTGTGCTGAAAAAGAATTAAGGTATATGTGCAGGAAATGACAACCTAGCCACATGACTTGAAAGCTTTAGACATTTCATTTCTGTTTGAAAAGTTGATTTATCATGATGCATGAAGCATGTGAATCTAATCTAAAAAAAGAGAAGAGGTTAATGAAGAGAAAAGAAGCATCTCCTTGAAGACATTTACTTCCAAGGTCATATCCATTTTCTTTTCCTCCAAACCATACCCTTCTCCATTAAAGGATGGGAATTTGTTTAGTGAATCGTCTGAAGTAATTTCCTTCCTCCTGGAACAATTAGTCTTAAATAGGAGTTAGTCTCTGATGCCATTTTTTGAACAAAAGACTCCGACCACAAGATATCTCCATACTTTAAGATTATTTATTAAAAATAACAAGATGCGTTAGTATAGTTAAAAAAAAGACATAACAACGGAAAATGGAAGGAATACAATGCAATGAAACAAAAGTAAATGAATGAAAGTAAATATAAATAGATTTGAGAGAGATTGCACCATGATTTATAGAGGTTCGACTGATCTCTTGGCCTAATCCTCTCTACAAGAAACAAACTTCTTGAGAGTTCCACTAATAATGTTGTTGAGTTTTTACCAGGTCATGCCCCTAAACCTTATTACAGTCAACTAAGAGGTTTTACAAGCTTGATCCCTAAAACCAAAAAATGGAGCTTTTCACAGGCAAAACTCACGAACCAAGAACGATATTTTTATCGGTTGATCTTGGAAACCAAACAATGTTTTTATGAGGAAAAACTCCATAACTAGACAAGAAAGACTTCAAGAGAACCACACTCTTCATAAAATAGCTAAACACCAATACAACTAAAACCTCAAAAAGGTATTCACTCAAGGACTACCGAACAATGAGCAACAACTTTACCGGTTATTCTGAAAGATCTAGGGCTACAAATTTTATGATCCCAAATTAAACTCAATCTTTGAGAGAGGGACAACCCTATTTTTTAAGGATATTGAGTTTGGGAATAAGAATAAGGTTAGAGACTTTGTTTTAGAGGAAGAATAGGTAACAATTCTAGAACCAATTCATACAATTGCTTTTGATCAAGCAAGTATGGAACCTCCACAAATCATTTTTGAATCACCTCAAGAAGAACAAACTCAAGATCCTCAAGAACAAGCATTACAAGAACCAATACCTTTGCGTACATCCACTAGAGAAAAGAGAAATTCTATTATGGAGGATTACATAGTCTTTCTCCAACATGAGAAAAATAATGGTATGATGGAAGATGACCCAATCAACTTCCACCAAGCCATGCAGAATTCCAACTCGAAAAAGTGGATTGAAGCAATTAAGGAGGAGTACAAGTCCATGAAAGACCATAAGGTTTGAGAACTTGTCCCATTACTAGAAGGTGTGAAACCCATTGGTTGCAAATGTATTTTTAAGATCAAGTGGGATTCTAGCGATAATGTGGAGAGGTATAAGACTCGTCTTATGGCTTAGATTTATATATAAAAGGAAGTGATTGAATTTAAAGAGACCTTTTCTCCGATTTCATTAAAAGACCCTATTAGGACAATCATCGCTCTTGTTGCACATTATGATTTGACACTCTATCAAATGGATCTCAGGATGATATTCCTTAATGGAAACATTGATGAAACAGTCTATATGGTGCAACTAGAAAACTTTATGCCAGGAGACTCAAAGAATATGGTCTGCAAATTGAAAAAAAATCCATTTATGGACTAAAGTAGGCTCCTTACCAGTGGTACCACAAGTTTCATGAAGTAATTCTCTCATTTGGTTTTTATGTGAATGTTGTTAAAGATTGCGTGTATCACAAATTTAGTGGGAGCAAGTACATTTTCCTAGTCTTGTATGTCAATGAAATATTATTTGCCGCTAATGATATAGGCATGATGCATGAAACCAAGAAATTTATATCAAGAAAATTCAAAATGAAAGATCTTGGTGATGCCTCTTTTGTATTAGGAATTCAAATACACCGAGATCAATCTTGAGGTATTATAGGATTATCACAAATGAGCTATATCGAAAAGGTACTTAAAAGGTTTGACATGCAGGAATGTAAACCAAGGGATACTTTAGTTACTAAGGGATATAAATTTAGTCATAGCCAGTTCCCAAAAGGAAACTTAGAAATTCAAGAAATGAAACAGATTCCTTATGTGTCAGCTGTAGGGAGTCAGATGTATGCCTAAGTCTGCACGGTTCTATATATCGTGTTCATAGTTGGGATGTTACAAATGTTTGAGCAATCCAAGATTGAATCATTGGAAATCAGCCAAAGAGGTTATGAGGTATTTAAAGAGAACAAACGATTATATGCTCACATATAAGAGGTCAGACTAGTTTGAGATGATTGGATACTCTAACTCCGATTTTGCTGGATACCGATATAGTAAAAGATCCACTTTAGACTATATCTACATGTTGGCTGGTGGTGCAGTTTCTTGGCGCATTGCCAAGCAAACTCTTATACCTTCGTCCACCATGGCAGCATAATTTATAGCATGTTTTGAGGCATCTAACCATGAGATTTGGTTGAGGAACCTTGTAACCGGGCTACAAATTATAAAAGGAATTAAAAGACCACTTAAGTTATATTGTAACAATAAATCAGTTGTCCTATATTCCTACAATAATAAGTGCTCGACTAAGTCAAAGCAAATTGAAATCATGTTCATAGTTGTTAAGGAAATGGTACAAAGTGGAATTTTTTTCTATAGAACACTTAGGGAGAAACTCCATGATAGCACATCCTCTTACAAAAGGTCTTCCACCCAAGGTCTTTCACGAGCATGATGCGTTTTACAGTTTGAGGAATATTTAGTTTAATATGAGTTAGTCATTTATGAATTTCGTGTTCTATGTTTGTTATTATGTAAGCATACTCTAGTTTTGAATATGTTTTGGTTTATAAAGTTTGACATTCCGCTATTTATACTTTGTACAATAAGGTTATTGAATGATCTCACTAAAGTGAAGTAGTACAAATTAAAAATCAACATGTATAAGCCATATTATTGTGATTTTCATGCTACATATTTCATGATGAATCTATGTTATTTAGTTATGTCACTATTGGTAATCATTGATGGGTTTTAGTTATGATTGATATAACAAAAATCACTTTGGTTATGTATACTGGTATAACTAATGGACGAGAGAAGTTCAATATGTTGGTGTAAGCCCTAGAGGCCAATACTTTTTGGTACTTGTATCGAATTATAAAAGACATTTTCTTTATTATGGTTGATTAATAAAGTCCCTGGAATAGATAGTCCGTTTAATGTATTAAGTGTGACTTAATCATGAGAACACATTAAACATAAGGACACTGTTCCTAAAGTATTCGTAGTCGAGCTTTAGTGTGAAGTGGGATAATATTAAAGCATTAAGACTATTATGTTTGTAGACTGATGATCACATCTCATGGATCATGGATAAAGAGTTATCAAGTCTTAAACATAGGTATGAATATTAGGAGTAGTATTTATACCGGATTGACCCGCTATGAGAATACTATATAGAAAGTTATGCAAGGTGTCATAAGTTATTCTCATGGTGATAATAGTGTATTCCACTCTTCGACCTGAAACCACTATGGATCCTAGATGTAGAGTCGAGTGCTTTATTGCTGATCCAACGTTGTCCGTAACTGGATAACCATAAAGACAGTTGATGGGTACTCCACAAAGCATGCTGAGGGACATGAGTGACCTAGATGGAATTTGCCCATCCTGCATAACAGGATAAATGTCTATGGGCCCAATATTGAACCGGACAAGGATGACACGGTCTATGCCTTGTGTTCAATATAGACATAAGGGCAAAAGGGTAATTATACACATAAGTATTATCACATAAGGTTTTGTCAGATCACATGACATTTTCGTGTCTTGGGTAGCAGTGATGTGTTGCTAGATACCGCTCACTGTTTATTATATTAAATGTGTGATTTAGTATAATTGCCAACGTCACGAAAACCTACAGGGTCACACACAAAGGACGGATTGATGAGAGATAGAGTAACTAAGGAATACCGTAAGGTACGGTGCCCTTAAGTGAGTTATAGAACATCGTAAGATACGGTGTACTTGAGTAGAATACGAAATATGGTAAGGTACCATGAGCTTAAGTGATTTTGGGCATATTATAAGATATGGGCCAAAATACACTTAAGTGGGCTTTTAGCTTGAAGCCCACACAAGTGGTTCTATAAATAGAACCCTTGTGCAGAAGCAAAAATTTGCGGTTGCATTATTTTCGTTTTCTCACTCTCTCTCTCTCACTCAAAGCCTTCACTCGTACCAGCTAGCACTGAGATTGAAGGAATCCGTTCGTGTGGACTGAGTAGAGACGTTGTCATCGTTCAACGTTCGTGATCGCTTCGTGGATCTGCATCAAAGGTTTTGATCGTCACAAGAGATCTGCACCAAAGGTTTCAGTCGTCACAAGAGGTAAATATTCTATCACTGATCATGACCATTCGTAAGGATCTCTAAAGGAGAAAATTTTAATTTCCGCTGCGTTTTGGACCGCAATTCTCCTTCACAATATGCTTGAAGTATATAATGGTAAACTTTAAGCTCATAAAGTCTAATACGTGTGTAAAGTTACACATGTGACCAATGAGAGATTTTTAGAATTTTAGATCACAAATGTAATATTACATGTGTTAGGGTCATTGTTTAGTTATCCAAAACTATAATGGTATGATTGATATTAAGTCTATGGCTGAAGACATATATGTCATGAAAGGTTATTGTGTAGATACCGTAAGTCAATATCTAATTTGACGAGAGGCAAAATTAAAAATTAAAAACTAAGAAATAACCATACATTTATTTATACGGGTTATGACTCCCATTTATAGAGCGATTGAAACACACGATTTATCCGGAGATTACATATTTGCAATTCTTCAACGATTTCAATGGCAAGCTTAGGTAAGCTTCTGCTTTCATTCTATGATTGAATTATAGTATGAGTTTAAGGGATATGAGTTGATGGCATATTTGACTCATATGAATTAGTTTAGAGTTTTATTCTTAATTTCTATATGGGTAGAGATCATTAAGCTTATGAACAAACCTTACACATGTTGAGAGGAAATGCACAATGCAACGAAATAATCCAACAACACAATCTCTCCCAAATATCAAATGCAACTTCGAGACAATCAACGAAACATACCAAATAACACAACACAATTTTAACGTGGAAAAAACTCCGTTAACCAGGAGTAAAAAACCACGTGACCCGTAGACCACTTAAATCTCCATTATACTCAAAGACTTACAATCAATCTCAGAATACAACAAGAAATAAGAGAAACAATCAACCAACACAACCACAAAACTACATCTTAGAAAACCACTCGGCAACCAGGTATAGAAAATAAAAAAATTCAATCTCCATCACTCAGAATGTAACTCTATGAGTGTTGAACACTCTCACAAAAAATCAGGACGATCCAACGATTTTATTGTGAGAAAACTCTGCTCTCGTGGAACTGGTCTGTGCTGAATTGGGGTTGTGAGAATAGTATTTTCTCTAGCTTTTTTTTGTTACTCACATACTGAATGAATGACCTAATTATCTTTGTTGGATTGTAACAAAGGCTTAAACACAAATGGGCTACTAGCCCACATTCATTTGGGCCACTACAAATAGGATGTATAGCCCAACAAACTCCCCCAACCGACTAGTAAGAGGGCAACACCAATTCGGCTACCGTGCGACAAAACTCAAACTTTCCTCTAGCCAACACTTCCGTCAACATATCTGAACCATTATTGTCGAGTGAATCTTCTCAAGCTCCATTAACTTGGAATCTAATGCATCACGAACTCAATGATACTGAACATCAATATACTTCGAACTCAATGACACATTAATTATCACAAAACAAGACATAATTTTCTTATTTCAAACCAATTTTCATTGCAAATTTCCTCAACCATAACAACTATTTTAATGATTCCACGACATCTATAAACATGGATTTAGTCTTAGAGAGTGCAACACACTTTTGCAACTTTGATTACTAAGTCACGACTCTCCCGACAAAAGTCACCATATACCCCAAAGTAGATTTTCAATCATCTAAGCTTCCGGATATATCCGAATTCGCATACCTAACCAACATTGGCTTTTTGAATCCCAATGTTAGCTTCAAATTTGACGAGCCACAAAAATATTCCATCACCCACTTCACGACCTCCCAATGATCTTTTCCCGAATTTGAGAGATAAAGACTCACCATTTCCACAACATGAGCAATATCAGGTCTTATACAAACCATAACATACATCAAATTACAAATGGCCGCCGAGCATGGAACTTTCTTCATACTCAACTTTTCTTCATTTGTAGATGGACATAGTTAATGACTAAGCTTGAAATGAGAAACAAGTGGAATGCTCACCGATTTAGCCTTATCCATACTAAAACACCGAAAGAATTTCTCCACATACATTTCTTGTGACAAGTATAACTTCTTCTCATTTCGATCTCGAACAATTTCAATACCAATAATTTTTCGAGCCTCTCCTAAATACTTCATAGCAATAGATTCACTCAAAATGTTCTTAAACTCTTTAATTATTGAAATATCCTTTCCAACCATTATCATATCATCCACATAAAGCAAGAGAATAATGAAACCAACTTCAGAGAAATTCTATAAAAACACACAATGATTGGCCTTGGTCATCTTGTACCGATGTTCAATCATCATCGAGGTTAACTTTTGATACCATCGGCGAGGTGCTTGTTTCAAACCATAAAGACTCTTTACCAATTTGAAAACATAGTATTCTTTTCCATTCTTTCGGAATCCACCCAGTTGCTCCATGTAAATTTCTTCATGTAGGTCAGCATGAAGGAAAGTCGTCTTCACTTCCATTTGCTCTACTTTCAAATCTAGCGGATAGCCAAAGAACCACTCGAATAGATTGCATCTTCACAACCAGAGCAAAAATATCGCAAAAGTAAACACCTTCCCGTTATTTAGAACCTTTTACCACCAAGCGAGCCTTGTATCTTCTTTGAGAAGTACACTCATCTCGGTTAATTATGATAAACCCATCTATTCTTCAATGCTCTCTTAACCTTTGGAAACTTCACTAACTTAAAGGTATTATTCTCACGAAGTGATTGCATTTCATTCTCCATGGCATCCATCCACTTCTTTTTGTTCTCATCCTCTAAAACTTCTTTAAAGCTTTCGGGTTCTCCACTATCGGTAAGAAAAACATACTCGTCTGAGGGATATCGAACGTAAGTCCTTTTATCACAAGTAGATTTCCTCAATCCATTAGAAGCAACTAGTTGCTCAACACTCTCAGCCTCTTGATCAACCTCATTTTCAAGAACACGTTCCGTATCATCTACATCAACAATATCATTAGGATTTAAAACATTATCAACATTCAAATCCATATCTTGATTTTTAATTGGAACATTTTTGAAAGTGATATGGGTAGAAGAAATAGTAGTCGAGTATGTATCAACCATTTCATCGTCTTCAAAAGTCGGATATTTATTCTCAACTTTGTCGAAGTACTTAATGGTATAATCATCCATGAATACAACATCACGACTACGTATAAGCTTCCGTTGAACCATATCTAAGAATTGATACCCAAACTCATCAAGTCCATACCCAAAAAACACACATTTCTTTGACTTCTCATCTAATTTTGATCTCTCATCCTTCGGAATATGCACATAAGCCATGCACCGAAATATCCGAAGATGGTCGTCGAAAACTTCTTTACCATTCCAAACATGATTGGGAACATCAAACTTCAACATAACACATGGAGTGAGGTTTAAAATATGTACAATCGTACTCAATGCTTCTCCCAAAAAAGTATTTCGGCAACTTTGATTGAGAAAGTAAACATCTCACCCTTTCCCTCAAAGTTTTATTCATTATTTCGTCTAACCCATTCAATTCTGGTGTCTTTGGAGGATACTTTTGATGATATATACCTTGATCTTGATAATACTTGTCGAAAGGTCCAACAGACTCTCCCCTGTTATTGGTTCAGGTACACTTGAGTTTTTTCCTCGTTTCTCTTTCAACCGATGCTTGAAACGACAAGAAGGTATCTAACACTTGATCTTTTGTCTTTAAGGTATAAGCCCATGTTTTTTGAGAATAATCATCAACGAAAGTCACAAAATAATATGCACCACCAAGTGATCGTGTCTTCATCGAACCACACACATCAAAGTATACTAAATCCAACACTTATAATTTCCTCTTTGGTTTAGATGACATAAAGGAAAACCACATTTGCTTACCCGCCAAACAATGTGAGCACTTTCTCAACTTTGCATCGGAAACACCATACAACACATTCTTCTTTGCCAAAATGCTCAAACCTTTCTCACTCATAGGACCCAAACGCTTGTGTCATAACTTAGATGAGCTATCATTGTCACAAGTGTTGATGTAGCACTTCAAAACCCCAAGTTGGATGATATACAAGTTCGAATTCCTTTTTCCTTTAGCAACCACCATTGAGCATTTCTTTAACTTCCATTCTTTTCCTAAAAAAGAATTATCATATCCTTCATTATCCAACTTTCCAACGGACAAAAGATTGAATCGAAATTCCAGAATGTGTTTCACGCCTTTGAGAACTAGAGTAGTCCCATTGCTAGTTCAGATACAGATATCTCTTATTCCGATGACATTAGCTTGCCCATTATTTCCCATACAAACAACCCCAAAGTCACCGATATCGTAAGTTGAAAAAAGACAACGTCTCGAGGTTGCATGAGTAGAATCACCACTATCAACCACTCAATCCATCTAATCACATGACAAATTGACATTCTCTACACAACTATCACAAACAACAAATAAATCATCAACAATAACAACATCTTCATTATTGTTACCTTCCTTTTTGTCGTTGTTGTAGCTCTACTTCTTGTTTTCCTTTTTCAACTTCCGACAATACCTTTTTACGTGTCCCTTTTCCCCATAATGATGGCATTCAATATTAGAGAATCTATTAGAGTCTCCTTGTGATTTACCACATGATGTCCCACAATTACTTGAACCTCTAATTTGATGCCCCCCTTGATTCGATAACCAAAACCTCAGAATGTGAAGAAGAACTTTGTGACTTACGCCTCAACTCCTAATTCAACACACTACTTTTAGCCAAGTCCATTGAGATGATACTATTCAAATCGGAGTTAGACAATGATGTCCTACAAGTCTCCCAATAATTATGCAAAGCACCAAGAAGCCACAAACCATAAATTTCATCATCAAAAGTAAGATTCATCGCCGACAATTGATTTAGAATCCCTTGGAAAGTGTTCAAGTGATTGGTCATTGGTAAACGATCACTATACCTCAGTGACGTCAATAGCTTGAATAAGAACAACTTATTGTTCTTCACCTTTGTTTCATACAACTCCTCAAGTTTTGTCCAAAGAGAGCGAGCACGAGTCGTCGAGCTCACATGATTCAAAATATTATCATCCATCCATTGACGAATGTAACCACAAACTTGCTTATGCAACAAAGTCTATTCTTCATCACTCTTTCCATCGGGTTTTTCACTAGAGAAAACTATCAAGTGAAATCCTTTAACATAAAGCAAATCACCTATCTTCCCTTTTCAAACATTATAGTTGGATCCATTCAAACTCATCATCCTAGATGTGTTTGTCTCTATCATTACACAAATAAAACCACGACTCTGATACCACTTATTGGGAGAAAATCCACAACGTAAAGGAATAATCCAACAACACAATATCTCCCAAATATCAAATGCAACTTAGAGACAATCAACAAAACACACCAAACAACACAACATAATTTTAGCATGGCAAAACCTCTGTGAACCAGGAGTAAAAAATCACAGGACTCATAGACCACTTAATCTCCAATGTAATCAAACAATGGGTACAATCAAGATTCTCTATAACACTAGTTAGAGGCATATATCAACATGCTCAAGACTTATAATCAATCTCATAATACAACAAGAAATAAGAGATACAATCAACTAAAACAACCACAAAAACTGCACTTCAGAAAATCACTTGGCATACAGGTCTAAAAAACTCAAAATATGATCTCCACCGTTCAGAATGTACCTATATGAATGCTGAATACTATCACCAAAAATCAGGACAATACGACAGTTGGATTGTGAGAAAACTCTGATCTCGTGAAACTAGTCTGTGTTGAATTGGGGCTGCAAGAATAATATTTTCTCTCTAGCTTTTTTTTTGTCACTCCCATTGAGAATGAATGACCTAATTATCTTTGTTGGATTGTAACAAAGACTTACATACACATGAACTACTAATCCACATTTATTTGGGCCACTCCAAATTAGATATTAGCCCAACAACACAAATTCACACTCTTGCATCTGATATCTCTGCATGACTAACAACTAAATTGATTTAACAAGATCTATCTTATACTATTATTTTATCAAGATCGGTTGCATTGGAATCTACTTACCCGCAAAAGGTTTTACAAAATAATTCTAAGTCGTCATGGACATGGCCAAAGAACTACCTTATTGATTTCTTATTGAGTTTCACTTTAGAGCTAAAGTTCATTGATTACATAAGTCAATATGTTGGCTAAAACTTGTTTACCAACGTCTCCTCTTAAGATAAAAGCAATAGAAAATATTATTTAGTTAATAAAATAAGTAATTAGTCACTTGTTCTGACGCATGTAAATCATAAACTCAATAATTATTACAAAATTTCATTTATAATGGTTAAGAAAATTAAGGATATATATACCCATTAAAAATTAAATTTTTTTCCATCAATTTTTCTTTGCAAGATGTGCACTCCAACATATCTTTTTATCAAAATCCTCCCATAACATGCAATAAGTCTATTGCTCAATTAGCCTAATATACAAAACCGAATACATAAATCATGCTTTGAAGATAACATTAATGTTAAATTAAAGTTACACAATAAGCAAAGACAAGAATTGAAATCTAAAATCAAACACATTTCACAATTGAAATATCTATCTATCCATGAGTGAGTTCAACTTGCGCCTTTTGCGATGCTCGTTCCATCCGTAACAAGTCTCGCGAAATGCTCGACAATATCAGCGCATCTGATTCTATACCAAAAGGAAGACGAATAGTAAGAGATTTTAACGATGAGGATTTCGCAAGAATGAACCGTGCCAAACTCATTGCATGTTTACTTTTCCTTCTAACTCTGATGTTAACCTCCTGAAGTTCACTAAGGCAACAAACACTGCACTCTAACTTCTCCGAAGGGTCCGGCGCTAGTCTCTTAGAAGCCATGGAATAATAAGTCTACATTATGAAAAAAAACTAGAGTCAACACATACAGTAAAAAAAACAAGCTAACTTAGCTAAAAAGCATAGAGTGTTTGTGTTATTTACCGCTATATCAAATTCCACGAGGTTAGAAGCACTTTTGAGTACACTAACAATATACAAAAGTTCTTCTCGTTTATCCAAATTCACATCATCTAAACTGAGATACTTTAAGTTTATCAGCTGTGACAAAGGAAAGATATCTGCATGTGGATACAACATCTATATGCAAGAAAATAAAACAAAGCTATAAGATATATTTATACAACATTTAAATATTTGAATGGAAGATTCTATCAATTAACCAACCTCGCAAACTAATTCCACATTAAGCCTCTGAATTATTGGCAAGCTTTTATTCAGACGAAATACGCAACTCTCTTCAATTGAGACTGTGAGTTCGGTTAGAGTAGAAGAAGAAAGATCAATACATTTATAGCCAGAACAATATACAATGCTGAGTTCTTCGAGTAATGGGCAGCCGGGTAGAAGACTCTCAAGTGCACCCGAGTCAAATGTAATAAATTGTAAGTGAAGGTGAAGCAAGCTCTTAAAGCCACAAAAACTAGGTGGAATTGACATGTTAAAATAGTTCAGTTTAAAGTAAGTCAATCCCCGACAAGAGAAGAGATTAGATGGAGTTCGAACGTGATCTTTCGCAGAGTTATCCAAAGAAATATATTTAACATCTTTCCTTGACAAAAACAGAATCCACTTGTTAAGACATCCAAATGTGATTTTGTGCTTGGAATCAGGAGGGAGATCAATAATAAACTCATTTATTGGCCCATTATGGAGGAAAAGAATTTCCGTGATAATTCTAGAGAACTCAGAGGCAGGGTCATCAAGATTATCAAACAAATTGTAAAATCCTTCCTCAAACTCAATTCGTGGGACTGAAATCCACATATACCTCCATTTTCTAGACCAAATACTGGTCCTAACTAAGTCTTGAACATTCAAGTGTTTTAGGATGCAATCAATCACATTACCAGGTAATTCACTAATTCGATCAATGTGATCACCATGATTATCCTTCTTGTAGGGTTGAGTCATAACTGAAATACAAAAAACAGTAAATATTATATAATAACATAGTATTAATACAGTTAAGTTATAAAAAAGACTAGAGAAGAATATTATTGATACTATCTATTGACTTGATGAAAAACTCAATCTGATAGTACATACTAAAAAATACATACTTGTGCACCCAAAAATGTGAATATCTGCATAGTTTATACTTGGAATGTCACTAGAATTTTGTCCATATTTACAATGAAAACCATATGATATAGCTTTATTTTAAATTCTAAAACCAAAACAAAAGTTATCCATTTAGTAAATGCTGGAACAAGAAAACTACCTGCAGCATTTCAAAGGTGGTTTTGATATCATATTCTGGCCAAAAACTTTAAAGGATTGTTGGATACATAAATCTTCTCACTCAACCGTTACATCATGAAACACTTCTCATTTTATCTCTAAAAGTTCTATCAACACTACTTTTTTTTAAGGCGTTTAAAGAACTGAATGCCCTAATCCCTACGTGTTTGATACAAAAACACATAATTAATGAATAAAAAAAGTAAATGAAAGAATTGCTAAGGCTTACGAATGAGATGAGAGGGGAAAAACTTCCACTGCAACTGGGCGTTGATGACCCCTGCGATTGGAGCGTAAAAACTGAAAGAGAAGTGTCTGAGTACACAAACAAAAGATAAGCACTCCAATAATGTATACAATAGAATTTTAGGGCTTACATGTAGTATTTTTTTATAAATAAAAGAGGTTAAAGGTATTATAATGACATCCAATTAAAATATTTTATATTTTCAAATCATAACTTTATTTTTTGGTGAATAGTGTAAAAATATTTTACACTATCGGTACATATTCTTTTTTCTCTAAATAGAAAACCTAAAAACATTCCTCTTTTAGTAAATTTATATTCACATATGCTTTTAATTTGAATCTATTTGAAAATTGTTGTTTCAGTTTCGGTTTATCAGTGACTCTATTGATTTCAAAAAATAAATATTAGTTTAATTATATGGTAAATTTGTATTAATGTTAAAAATTCAGCAAAACAAATATAAAAAAAATAAATTAAAATAGAAAGAGAAATAATGAATATTTTTAAGGAAATCCAATTATTATAATTTTTAATCAAATTTGTAGATATAATTTGTGATAGTGCATTTATGAGTCCCTAACTATGAGATTGTTTTATTTAGGTATATAATTCATATTCATATGATTTAGTTCCAATAATACTATACAATCTGATTTTAATTTTGATGAAAAATGAAATTAAACATAAATTTGCGGTTTTAATTTTGATTCATGAATATAATTTATATTTTTCACATGATTTTCAAATTAATGAAACAAATGAGAGTTAGTTGCAAAAATATTATAAAAAAGAATTTTATAATCTATTAAAATATATTTATTTATGTTGAAAAGAAACATTTATAATAAAATATATAAAATATCGAGACAAAATAATAATATTATATAACATTTAAGAATTTTCTAAAGAATAGAGATTGTGAAGACGAAGTAGATTACTATAAAGAAAATTTTATGCTTGTTAAGATCTTTAGTAAAGTCATGAGAAAATCTGACAAGAGATATGGGAATAATGTACCTACCAATTTCAAGAACATCCAACATAAATAAAAGAATGATGAAAGAAAAAATCTAAACTATTCTTACAGGTGCAAAGGGATCCAATGTTTTAAATGTAAATATTTTGGACATATTCAAGCTTAATGCTCAGGCGTTTCAAGGAAACAAAGAAAATCTACCATGTCACTACTGATAAAATAGATGAAAAAGGTGGATTTAATCAAGGAAATAATGTTGTGACTTTCAAAAACATGAACGAGGTTACACATACCGGTGAACCCTCAAACTCAAAGAAAATGTGTATTACTCCTTTTCAGAAAACACAATGTAGAATGTCATGTAACATGTCTCAACATCCTGTCAAACATGCGTACCAGAAAACATAATGCAGAATATCAAGTAACATGTCTCAACATCTGATCAAACATGATTACCAATGCATTAATTTTGTCTCCTTTATTCCATTGTAATAGTGTAAGTTGTATGGTAGAGAACCACTCCATCAACACATGTATCCTCAGTGGAATGAGAAGTCTCAAAGGCATCATTAACAAGTTTGGCATGACAAGTCTAATATTCTTATTCATATTGTTTGCTCCTCCCACAAGGTATTCTCTTGTGAAGATGGATGTTGCCAATGTAGAGCAGAATATTGAAGACCATGTTTTAGACATCATGGAAGAGATGTTAGAAACTGAAACTAAGTCACAATATATAAAGCTTAGGGGTTGTTTCAGAGAAATCTGTCATATGTGTATTGATCTCAAAATTGAAGTAGGAAATATTTATGAAGTTCGTCAACTTGAGAAGCAAACCAAGATGTCATACAAGATGGTTCAACATCTTACTCATGCTTCTGAATTACCACATATAGAATTTATGAGACTCAAGAAAGGAGTTGCCATTGAAGGAAAGGCTGATGGTCAGACTCGAGGTCCTCCCAATATTGAACAACCAACAGTGGTTCAACAGAAAAAGCTAAAGAAGAATAGTTATTATGGCATAATTCTTCCTATTGGAGTTCCTTCTCATATCTATGGAGTTGTTAGCTGGCAAATTTTGATCCAAGAAGTACAAAGCCAGGTCGACCAATGGACAGTTGGAAAAGGGAGAAGGAGAAAGCCAAGAGAGGTGGGTCGACGAAAGAGGAAGTCTGTCGAAGTCAAAGGTCAGTTTACCATGGTGGGAATTAATCGTGGGAAGTAGAGCGTGAGAAGTTACCAGCAACATGGGTGATATGCTCCGACACGTGGCACATCATGAATGAGTTATAACCTCCTAGAAGTTGTTTCTTACTACTATTTAAGTAGGTGTAATTTTCATTTCAAGGGGGTGACATTTTTAGCATTGCAATAGGAATACACTTGAAGTATCAAATGTTTGAGGGAACAAAGTTATCTTCCTACATAATGTACTTTTCCTTCCACCTTTATCTTCAAGTCATTTAACTTGTCAAATTACTTTTATTTTCTTCGTTCATTTACATCCATATCATGTCTTTTATCTTGCCTTACTTTTATCATATTTCTAGTTTGCAAAGTATCTCGCTTACTGCCCAAAGTATTCCAAACACTTTACCAACTAAGCTACCATATACTTAACACATATCAGTGTAGGACTTTGTAACCGGTTCTGAAAGTAATCATCTATAGGAAGGCTAAAGATTATTGCGAGAAACAAATTGGGACACCCAGTGGGACTCGTTGTGTTCAGTATATGCAACTACGTAGTGGCAAGATGGTGTCACCACGACCATAAGAAGAAACGTCTTCGGCGGGAGACACAGTCGCGTCAGAAACAACCGATGTTGGTTCCAGCGTTATACTTGCGGTTTCGACTGAATATAATGGGTCAATTCAAACACCGTGTCAGCCTCAAATGCCGCCGCCGACGACGATGGGAACTTCTGGGAAATATATGCCCAGTTTATAGTCCCCATGCATAAAACGTTGGGAATGCCAGCTGAGTTTGTGGTAAGTATGCATAATCTCGGTTCGACATTCAGAGACACATCATCATCGTCATTCCCACGCTACCAGGGGTTAGGACCTTTGGCAAGCCAATTCGGTTGACCTCTGGGTTTTGGATTGTCATCTCAGTGAGTCCCAACTTTCACATCAAGTTCTGTTGTAGTCGTGAGACAGCAGATGAACGAAAGTAATAATGAAATGGTCCACATACTGACTCAACAAATGGGCACCATACCGAGACCTTTAATCCAAGATTTGACCCAGAGTTACCAATAACTGGAAACTCAGATGACCCGAATATGAGATTTCCTAGAGCGCAAATTCATCAAAACCCCCTACCTCCGCATCGACCAGAAACCCTGGTTCGACAAGAGGAGATGGTGGACGAAATGGTCGAACAAGAGTATCAGGAAGTCGAACAGATTCCTATGGTGGCTCGAAGGCCTCCCATGGTTTTATTCAAAAGGAATCAAGATCCCGACCATGTGGTCAGGCATATTCGACAAGAGGCAACGACTGGGGAGCAAAATCTATAGGCTATTGTCGAACGAATCATAGTGCGAAATAGAATAGCCTAGGCCTATAGAGGCCGACATACTCTTCGCCTTTACCCGATTTTGTTTTACAAACAAAATTTCCTAGGGGGTGGAAAGTTCCAAAATTCACCAAGTTCGCCGGAGATCCCGAAGAATCTACCGTCGAACATGTTGCCAGGCATCAAACCGAAGTTGGAGACATAGCGAATAATGAGGATTTAAAGTTGAAATACTTTCCAAGTTCTCTTACAAAAAATGCGTTCACATGGTTTACGACGCTACCTACATGTTCCGTCCAAACATGGACGCAATTAGAGAGATTGTTCCATGAACAGTTTTATATGGGGTAGTCGAAAATCAGTCTGAAAGAACTAGCCAACATCAAACGAGAGACCGTTGAGTCAGTTGATCAGTATCTAAACAAGTTTAGACTGTTGAAGGCAAGATTCTTTACTCAAGTCCCTGAGCACGAGTTAGTCGAGATAACCACAGGAGGTTTGGATTATTCTATAAGAAAGATATTGGATACTCAGTATCTGAGGGATATGAATTGGCTGATAGATTTCGACACGTCGAACGCCTGAAATCTGGAAAGGCCAAAACTGGTCGATACCATAAGAGAGAGAAAGTATCCTATATCATAGTTGAGGGATGCTCTTCTGACGATGAATAGTTGATCAACGAAACCGAGGTCAACGTGGCGGAACTCAAGCCTGGGCCTCCTTACATGTGTAAACTTTTAAAACCATCAAATGGAAAAAACACCACTGAAGCTAAAAAAGTAGATAAATACGTTCCAAAGACTTACATGTTTGATGTATCTAAGTGCGACGAAATATTTAATCTATTGGTTAAATATGGTCAAGTCATCATCCCTAAGGGTTTAAAGGATCCCTCTCTAGAACAGAAAAAGAAAAAAGGATTGTGTAAGTTTCATAATTTTTTGGGTCATACAACTTATCAATGTGTTCTTTTTAGAGACTTGGTGCCAAAAGCATTGAAAGAAGGAAGGCTTCAATTTGACGAGAGGCCAAAAAGCAAGTGGAGTCTGATCCTCTAAAGGTTGAAGAAGCCTTGTATTATGAGCCTCTTGAATGCATGATGGTGGAGACTACTGATGGTCTCGTGGAATCTTTATGTGGTGTCTCTGGTTGAGTTTTTCGAAGTACTAATGGTTGAAACTACTGATAGTTTCGACAAAAGGGCTGAAGATGGACTGGAATCATCCTATCCCCAACCAGGAGAAAACCTAACAGATTTCCAAGAGAAATGCAAAGTAAGTGGGTCAAAAGCGATCCTATGTCTGAAGTGTATCGTTGTGTTCAATGAGAAAGCCGTTGAAAGATTGGAGTATGACAAAAAGAAGGCATCGAAAGATGAGAAACATGCCATCCCCAGATTCATGTTCGACAAACATGGAGCACCACGTTGAAACGAAAAATGCAAGAGGCAATTCCAGCAGCCTCAACCAAAGACTTTCCTTCCGCCGTTAGATTTAGAAAAAAAAACAGCGTTTTTGAAAAAGAAGATCGAGACAAGGGGCTATGTGGTTTCTCCCAACTACAAGGGAAAAAACCCAATGACCATAACACAATGGAGGCATTACCAGCGAAACAAAAAAGCTGAAAAGAAGGCTACGACTTTGCAATTGAAGCCTGTCGAAATCTATGGACAAAAGAGGCAAATCCCAAAGGCAGTGTGGGTAGAAAAAAGAAAGATTGTGGCTAATCAAACAATGGCCATGACTGTTGATCATACAGGGAAGAAAGTAGTAGTATCTTCCCAAAGTATGAAATGTTCGCCTCAGGGAAAGAAAGAAGAAGAGCCAGAGGACATGCTTAAATCGAAAGAGGAGGACCCTGAATACTTCCCTTAGTTAGAGGAAGGGGAGCCTGAATACTCTCCCCAATGCGATGAAGAGTTTGACGAAGACATGTACGAAGATACCAATGATGATACCTATGTTGAAGATTTCATTGTGAGTTACGGTATTGTATCAATATTGTCGGCTGAATACGATATGGTATCAGAAGTCTTCGAAATAGAAGAAGACTTTATGCCAGATGAAACTGTTGGAGGAAAACCACTGTGCTATTACGTTATGAATAGTGGTGTGTTTGAGGAGCAAAAAGCCATGTTCGAAAGACCTAGCTCAGGGATGCTGTACCATTTGAAGCCTTTGTTCATAAGGGCGAAGGTTGATAGGATAGCAGTGAATAAGGTATTTGTAGATGGGGGTGAAACCGTCAATTTAATTCCTTATATCCTATTCAAGAAAATGGGGAAGTGCAACGATGATCTCCGACAACACAATATGGTTATATCAAACTACGAAAGAAAAACCAGTAATATACTGGGTGTTGTCCAGGTCGATTTAGTTGTTGGCACGACCATACACTCGACACTTTTTATGGTAATAAATCCCAAAGGAATTTTTCACCTACTCCTAGGACGAGAATGGATCCATAGAATATGAGTAGTACCCTCTACTATACATCAAAGGCTCATAATCTGGCGAAAGGACGACATCATAGAAAATAATAAAGCTGAACATAGCTATTACCAGATTGATGAGGCCAAGGGCTCGAAGAAATCCTTCTACCAACATTTGGAAAACATCGCGCCTAGTCAACATCGGTCGCATGTTGAACCTTGATCCCGACTACAAATTCATATGGGATGCTGAAGAAGAAATTGAGCCAGAGATGGTAATTCCATCTACAGGGTGGCCTGCATTCGATAGAGATGATTGCTGAGTCAGAAGGTTTGGCTCGAATTTTGGCCTATTTGGCTGAAAACAAAAGAAAGCCATCCCTAGAAAGGGAGAGACTTTAAATCTTGGCTCTCAAAGCCAAAGAGATAGAAGATAGTCGACGAGACCAAAGAACATCTTCAGAAAGTTGGAGGCTTGATTGCATCTATGACAATGAGCCTTTCGGGTTTGAGAAAAACCCATTGAATGAGTTGTAGAAAATGCAAGCACCAGACCCACTCGAAGAAACTGATCTAGGAGATGGATTCACAAAAAGACCAACGTACATAAGTACTAAAGTTTGGTCAAAGATGAAGGTTAAACTGATCGAAGTATTTACAAAATACAGAGACTGTTTCGCCTGGGACTATGACAAAATGCCTAGTTTAAATCGAAGTGTGCTGGAGCATTAATTGCCTATTTAACCTGGGAAAAGGCCAGTAAAGCAACATCCTCAACGCTTTGCTCCAGAGATCACTGTAAAGATTAAGTAGGAGATCAAAAGACTTCTCAAAAGTAGGTTCAATAGAACTGTAAGGTATGTCGAATGGCTAGCTAGTATAGTACTTGTCATTAAGAAAAATGAAACTCTCAGAATCTGTATAGATTTTAGAGATTTAAATAATGCTACTCCAAAGGATGAGTATTCGATGCCCGTGGCAGAGATGCTAGTCGATTCGGCCATAGGCTTCAAATATTTGAGTATGCTTGATAGTTATTCTAGCTATAATCAAATTCTCATAGTAGAAGATGATATCCATAGGACGAAGTTTCGATGCCCTGGAGCTTTAGGGACATATGAATGGGTTGTGATGCCGTTTGGTCTAAAAAATGCGGGAGCAACCTATCAATGAGCCATGAATGCCATATTTCATGATTTCATCAAAAAATTTATGCAGGTATACATTGATGACATTGTGATAAAATTGTCATCTCAAAATGATCATCTTGATCACCTTAGACGCTCATTTGATAGAATGAGAAGATATGGATTAAAAATGAATCCATTAAAATGTGCTTTTGGTGTACATGCAAGAGACTTCTTAGGTTCGTGGTACACAAGAAAGGCATCGAGATCAATCAAAACAAGACAAAAGCAATTTTGGATCTCAAGCCTCCGTCGACAAAGAAACAACTCCAATTTTTGTTGGGGAAGATAAACTTCTTGAGAAGATTCATATCAAATCTAAGTGGAAATACGAATGATTTTTCGCCAATCCTCAAGATCAAGAAAGAGAGTGATTTTCACTAGAGACAAGAGTTGCATGAGGCTTTCGATGCCATCAAAGAATACCTTACAAAGCCTCCCATTTTGTTACCTCCCAGTAGGAATACAAATATGAGTTTGTATATTGCTGCGTCGGATACAACCATAGTGTAGCGGGGTACTCTTTACCTTTAGATTTATTGATTAAATCAAAAGTAAATCATACAATTTGAGTCGCCACCGCACTTCTATTTATCCAAAGGAAAGGTTAGAAAGCGAACAAAAACCGAGAAGTTTTATCAAGTCAAAAACTAATAAAAATGTCCGAGATCTGGGTAAGGGGGTTGGTTATGCAATGGGAAGGTTTTAAGCACCCAAAACATCCTTAGTACTCTAAGGGAGCCCTTTTCACAAATTATGTAAGGTAGGTTGGTATTTGTGAAAAAGTATTTGTGCGAACATGATTGGGGAGATGAGAAAAGAATATACAATTTATTTACAATTTTGTGTTTGAATGGATAAACCCATTGCCTACGTACCATCTTAAAAAAGAGTAGGATCAAAACCTCGTAGTTCGGGGTAAAAATCTCAAAAGAAGTTGGTGAATTGATTGGTCAAAAGCCTTAAGGTCTTTTGTTATCAAAGGGAGAAAACTCAACCTAAAACCAAAAATCCACCATGTGAGGAGAGCTTCAACATGCAAGTGAGGGGTTAACCCTATAATAAGCATGCAAGACTTATAGTCCATCACTAAGGATACAGGTGAGTATTATATCAACCTCTAGGATAACTCAAACCTAATAGCTAATGTTTATGAAAAGCTTTGGCAAAAGTGGCCATTGGAACCACAAAAACAATTGAGTGAGTTGTATTTACAAATGAAAAGTATTCATAAAATAAGGTCAAAGTTGACTTAAGATTCAATTCAAAATAAGTGTTATGAAAAGAGTTTGAAAAATCAAAGGCATAATGCCTAGGTTTCTAGTTTTGAAAGCAATGTTAATGTTTGCACAAAAAGTTTGGCTTAGGTTAGAGTGGAGAGAAGAAGAGAAGGGCTAGATCCTAAACATGCAAAGATGAGGGAAGAGAAATAAAACCACTTGGAGTTCCCTTCTTGAGATGATAAAGATGATCCAAGTTGCTCCTTTCCTTTGGAATTAGCAAACAAATAGCAAAAGACTCTAGCAATCAAGCAAATAATCAATCAAGCTCCTAGGAATCTTCCAATTGGCTTTTGTATCTCTTATCTTGGATGTCCATGACAATGGTTCCTCTAATTGGCTCAAGTTTGGGATCCCTATCACAAGAACACACAAATAAAAAAGTTCCACAGTGCAATAGAAATAATGGACAAGAGTGAGTTTAGAATTAGGATCCTTTCAATGTCATCTTCAAGATTAAGCATTCTAAAGGCATGAGGCCTAGTTGCTCTTCAACATATTTAGCATTCTAAAGGCATGAGGCTTAGTTGCTCTTCAAACTCCATTTAGCATAGGTAAGGTCCTAAATCTAAGTCCTTTCTCCATTTGCATTGGGTTCACACAAACAAAACAACAAGCACAAGGCAATAATATATACACAATAATATGCTCAAGTGAGCAAAAGGCAAATGGCATAAGCATAAACATGAGCTCAAGTGAGCAAAGGGAAAATGACAAATGAATTAATGAGCAAAAAATTAAATTGTATTAAAGTAAATTGCAAGAATTAAATGCTTGAATTAAAAGTTAGTCATTAGTAGTTAGTGTTAGTGTGCCATAAAGCAATTTAGCGCTATGTCAAGTAATCGTAAGTGGACTAATGTAGTAGTCACACCTATTTGAGGTCGGTCAATAAAACTATAGGCAAACAAACACAAGTTAGAGACCATGACTAGTAAGCCAAGCTCCTACAACTTGCCATGTCAAAAGAAAAGAAGAATGATCTTGTATGGATTTAGGTTTTTTGCTTGACCAAGAAGCAACCTATCTCTAATGCAAAGCAATTCACTTTATCTTTGATCAAGATGAATTTGATTTGGATCAAAGAAGGTTAAGCCCCTCATATGTCAAGGCTAACCACCAATCATTAACTCATTGATCAAAAAGAAAAGAAGAAGAAGAAGAAGAAATGGAACATACATAATTGAAATTCAAATGACATAACCAACACACTTTGGTTAAACATGAATGGAATCAACCTCAATAAATGGTAAACAGAAGTGAGATGAAGCTTAGAAGTCAAGAAACAAAAGAAATATTTTTGGTATTTTTTGGAATTAAAATAATACTTGAATTAAAATAAACAAATAAAGGTCAAACTTCAAATCCAATTCAAATCAACTTGGAAAAGTCCAATTGGATCATCATGAGTTCAACATGGTCAAACAAGGTTTGACAAATTTTTTCATCATTTTTTGAAAACAGAAACTAATTTTAAACAATTAAAAATGAAGAGAAATAACATAATTGAACTAAAATCTGAAATAAATCTCAAATCAATTAAGAAATTGATGAGAATATTTTTCATAGATTCATCATCATTCAAAGATGTTAAGAAAATATTTTTGGCATTTTTGAATATTGAGAAAGTATTTTAAATGAATTAAAAATAACCAGAAAAGAGAAAATTCACAAAAAATATTAAATGGAATCACAAAAATAATTAAAAATCATTTTTAGAAACTAGAATTTAAGAGATTTTTTTTGCAATTGGTCCCATATTTTTGTGATTCCAAATAAAGAAGTTATGAATTTTTGAAAATAATTGGAATAAAATAAAATAAAATGAAAATCAGAAAAAGAGAAAAAACAAGGAGCGTCTGATCAAGGCTCATTAAATGACGTAGATGATCAGAAGGCTGTATAGCGCGCGCTCATGGTAGGGCTTAGTCAAACGCGTCACATGTGGTATTAAAATAAGTCAATTAAACCAAAGGTCTAGATTAGATCATAAGCAACAGATCCAATGGCCATGAACTCGTCCACGTGGGGACGGTGGTGGAAACCACCGTCTTCTCCGGTGAGACTCACCGTTCCGGCCAAAAATTGCAGGTTTTCAAACCTTCATTAAAATGCACGATCCATACATCAATAGAAAGCTGGGGTGATGTACATCACCCCTGTGCCCTTGGTTTCCACTCAAGATCTCTATAAAGAGAGAAATCTGAGATGGAAATTTATGGTGTTCAAACTGAACTTATTCAATTCATGAAATTAAAAGCTCAAATCAATTGCCTCTCACATGAGGACTTCAGAGGTACCAAGCAATGCAAGAAATGATCAATATCCAAGGAGTTTCGAATGAAAACAGTTTGAACAACAACCTTTGAAGTGCAACTTTCAATGGCACGATCTGATCCAACTCTTTGATGCAGCTTGTTCTTGAGGTAGCAAGGAAGCAAGGTTCAGGAATTGAAGTTCAAAGATCAACCAATGAAGTTGAAAATTGAACTTGAAAATTGAAAGAGAAAACTCAGAATTCTTTTTAATGGAGGTTGGGATTTCACTTCTGCAGAATTTCAGGCACCTTGAGGTTGGTTTTTGAAGTGGAATGAAGCTTCTATTTTATAGCCAACGCATGATGCAATGGTGGGAAACTCGTGTGCATGTGAAGTTGGGTCCTCCATGCATGGGCCTGTACAGGCGCATGGGAGGCCCAAAAGCAAATGAAAATGATTGCTAATCATCAACCAAATAGAAATGGACGTGCAGATTTAATGATATTAGCTTGTGCATGGAAATTTGATATGTTATGCATAAATGAAACCAAAACGTCTCCTCTTCGAAAATACTATTTGGCAAATTGAAACATAGGCTTGTGGCTAATGGTTGGAAAGGTCTTGACATAAGGAACAAATGTTATTTTGAACAAAAATCCATTTGGAGTTTGGAAATTATTGAAAATAGGCCATGAAGTTCAAGGTACAAAACATGTATATGGGAATTTTGCCAAAATGGACCAATTTTAAGCCCTTCTGTTCCAATGATGCAAGCCTCAAATGATAAAACCTTCAACATCAAAGTTGTATATAATTTCAATACAATCAATTGGGACTTAAAGTTTGAATCATTTGGATTTTTGATGAGAAAGTTATGGGCACTTGAAGTTGGACTTTTTCACATTTCAATGACTTTGGTCCAAAGTGACCTACAATGTTTTGTATTATCACATGTATTTATTTTAGGATTATGAAATTTTGTCCAACATAAAAATTGAAGTAAACATCTTAAAATTTTCAATGCACTTGGTACCACCTCAAAATCATAAAAAATGAAGGAGTTATGTCCTTGGGAAGTTGACCCAAAATTAGGGTTTCAGTCAAAGTGACCTATAATGTTTCGAAATGAATGATGACCTTAAAAGTTTCAAATGAATTTTTTATGAACATGAAAGTTGTTCATATGGTTCGTAAGAACATAGTTTCTCTTGGGGTCATCATCATTTGACAAACACATCAAAAGTTAGGTCTCAATGGATTTTAAAATAGTCAGATGAATCGACTGATCAACTTCTCAAAGCCAAACTTCAAATATTGATGAATTGATGATTGAGGACACTCACATGGGCTAAAATATGCATAAAATGATTAATGAAAGAACTTCCCTTGATTGTATTTTATTATAAGTTGAGGTTGCTTCATGAGCAAGGCACAGTTAATGCACATTTGAATTAGGGTTTTCTTGGGAAACAATCCTCAAGCCCTTTGGTTTATCTTGATAAAATTGAAAAATTGAGACATTTGGGAGGCATATATGATGATTGAGAGCTTTGGGAACCATTGCCATGCTTGCTTTCAACTTCACCTGGCTACATCAATGAGTATAGGGGCCTCCTAGGAGCCTTGGATCACATGATTGCTCAAGCTTCAAAACAAACAAAGTTAGTGACATATTTTTGTGCTTTTGGTTAGTAAACAAAATAAGAAGAGCAATAATATACAATTCAAACATGCTTGGTGGTCTCAAACTAACTCACACAAGTCCCAATCCAAGGGTAAGGAGCCAAGATGCTATGATCCTTGAGGCAAATGAAATGAGCAATCTTATGATGCCATGAGGGATCTTAGGGTCAAAATTAGGGTCTTATAGATGCCCCTATTTAAGGTCATTCTATCCGGAGATATGAAGGTTAAAATCTTCATCTCGACAAGGTAGAATGGGCTTAAATAATAACAAAGAGACGAATTTCGGTCCCTAAGAGACCTCATGATGCAAATGTATGTATGCAAAAGTTAATACTCTATGGAGAAATATGTCCACAAAGGAAAAGAAATCAGGAGAAGTTGAAAATCCATATGAGTAATACACTCATAAATGGAACAGAGACTCTGGGGGACTTTATTGGGGAATAAAGGGGATAAAATGCGTGAGCAGGTCACGACTTAAAACTTGCTGGGATACACGAAGGGATTCCATGAAAATAAATCAATGGAAAGACTCGAGCTGACGCAAAGATGCGTGTATTGGGGAATATGCCAATACAGCAAAACTATCCACAAAGGATACTTCGGATAAAAATCCGGACTCAGATGGGGATGATCCGCTAAGGGACTTAGGCGGGGATATCCATAAAGGACTCAGCTATGAAAGAAGCAAATGAGGTATTACCGGTTACTAGGTAATAAGATCAAAGAGACATGTGATCAAAACACTGGTATAAGGGTGAGAGAACAACACGCTCGGGGAGAATGAACATCTAAGACCGGTATAAGGATGATAGATATCAATCATCCAAAACATCTGAGGAAGACCTAAAAAGGTATACTTCGACTCAGGAAAATCTGACTCCACAGGGGACAAAAAGTCATAATAGGTAGTAGAAAGGAAGGAACACTAGGGATACCGGTTGCTGGGCATATAATAGGTGACCAACCAAACGTGAATTGGGGAATATTTCCAAGACACTCATCATCCGAAAGGTGGGCTGAAAAAGCAAACTCGATCACTGGATGGACATTCGATTCCATAAGGAAATACGAATCTCACTCAACTGGGGAAGAAAAAGACTTCGACTGAAGAGCGCATGAGATATATTATCTATTACCGTCAGAACACAGATAACATACTCGCATGAAAGATTATCCACAACCAATTACTGGGTTAATGAAGGATAAATCGACCGAAAAGAAAGGACATCATGATACCGGCTACCGAGTATAAAATGATGACCAATCAAAGGGAGAGACAATCATTACCAAACAAGGGTAAATGAAAGATGACTCGTTAGGGATACATTGACAAAAGCAATGATCCGGGAGATATATCACCGGTTACTGGGTGGTATACTTAAAAAGTGAAGGAACATCACTACCGAATATTGGATAAAGATAACCAACAAAGAGGGGATTACATCTACCGGTTACTGGGTAGAAAACCACAGAAGAGAGTAACAGTCATCGGTAAGGATGAACAAAATCAGGGGTTAACTCTCCAAGGGGACAAAATGGGGTTTACAACTACCGATTACTGGGTAGAAAACCACAGAAATAGGACTTACAACTACCGGTTACTGGGTAGAAGACCACAAAACTCCGTCGGGGAAAAGATGGACAATTACTGGTTACTGAGCAATCATTCATCTAAACTACGGGGAAGTGCAGGGGAAATAACAAGAGTAGTCAATCTAGGAACAAACAAGAGAGACACAATGAAACAAGATTAAACCCAATGAGGATATAACTCAGGGGAGTAATTCCATCCCAATGCATGTTCTGGGAGGAAACTGAAACAATAATCATCCACGAGGACATAACTCAGTGGGGAATAATGAAGAAAAGATAGACACTTTCTGCCTATGGGACTGACTCTACATTGGAGAGATCAGACACACACATCTGCTTGGGGAAATATGTATCACCAAATAGCAGGAGATAACAAACAGAGATATATGGCTAAGAATGCAACATGAATATCTGAATGTTATAATTGTGCATGTATATGCGTGGTTTATGTATGATTAATGCTGACAAACATACATATTTAACACAAACAGGTCCAAGAATCAATGGACAGACATCCGGTACTACTTCTCAAAAGAGAAAGCCAGGCCCAGAGGAGAAATCCAATCTGGTGGGAGCAACAAAGTACTAGAAAACACCGATCTCTGCAGGGGATAAAGACCACTGTTAGGTGAACAAGCAGGATCATCGGGGATCAGAGACCGCTGTTGGGAATAAGCAAAGGGTCACAACTACCAAAGCTGGGGATCTTCCAACAGTACGCAGGGACATGGATAAGATCGATCATAGAAGAACTCTACTGGGAATCTTATCAGGGGGTGATGTGGAATTCTGTGGGGAACAACCACCAAACAGAAGCACATCAAACAAGTATTCACTTCTAACCACGGAAGGAAACATCTCTGCTGTGGAGAAGGAGAATTAGATACTCCACTGGGGAAGAAGACAACACGTCCTCCTCAGAGTTCCAAAGCCACAGTAGGATCAAGTAGAGTCTTAGCTGGGGAAGCTAAACACAGATAAGATCCAACGTAGAAGTGACTCTACCAGGGAAAAACCAAGGAAAGAAAAGAAACTCTGCGGGGAATAACCACCAAACAAAAAGTTCTAATCACAATTCCTCGTACTGCTGGAGAAACAAACTCTGCCGAGGAGAAGAGAAACACCGCTCCGCTGGGGATAGAAAATAAACATTTTCATCACCCACTATGCTAGGAGGAAAACTATCCAAGAAGGAGGAAGTAACAACAATCAACTCCGATCAGGCAACTCCACTAGAGAAACAACTGCTGATGACTGAACCGGAAATAACCTGTAGGCGATCAGCTGGAGATAACCTGCTGGTGACCAAACTGAGGAAGTTTACTGTGAGCAACCCTGCTGAGGATGAATGGGAAGCAAACCTGCTGGAGATCACTGTAGGCGAATCCACTGGGGACAAGCTACAAACCAACTTGTTGAAAATTCCATTCATGCTGGGATTTCCTGCTCACTATGCGGAAGATTTCCAATCTGAATGAGGGAAGACCAACTTCCTCAAAAAGATAGCATATCAACTTATCAATCTATAAGGGATTTTAGGTCAATCCACACAAGGGATGACAACCATATAATTGATAACACAGATGCTAGATCCAAACTCACTGGGGAACTAAAAGACTGATACCAAACTTCAGACTTTCAGGGGATCTTGGTGGAGTATTGCCTTCTTCTGCACTCACGAAGGAGACAAACCTGAAAGATGATGAAGAGGATACAAGAATATGCTAGGAATATGAACAAATGTCTTACCCTTTTGGAGATCATACTATCCTTTGGAGAGCACTAAAGATATTCCATTTATCCTTTTCAGTCTTTTGCGAATGTTGACTTTGTTTAAAACAGTTTATAAAACTTTATGTGTTTAAAACAATGATATTTATTAATTAAAACATGCAAATCTTTGTTGAACAGAAATAAATAAGAGTGCAAAGAATTGGATAAAGGCTCAAGTTTATTTGATGGAATGGTAGTCTGCAAATGGCAAGACTCCGTGGATCTTTACAAATTTGAAATTGGTGATATATATTGGAAAATGGCTACATTGAACATAATGACCATTTCTCCCCCAACTCTGAATCCAATGTATTTGAAGCTTCAGTTGACAACGACTGAGCGAGAATCTTTGACAGATGACAGCTGAAAAAACGAAGTCTTGTCAGGATGCAGTTACTTGCCAAATCCCTAATTTTTGCCTAGATTGCCCCAGGGTGAGGTACTCAATCTAGCGGGATATATATATATATATATATATATATATATATATATTCATTTTTTTATGTCTCTAACTTTTTCCTGGATCGCCCTTTCGAGTTTTCAATCCACCGAGACGCTCATTTTTGGCTAAGCCGCCCTTTCGGGTTTTCAACTTAGCGAGCTATTCTGTTTTTGGTTTAGGCGAAGTATTTCTTGACTGCATATGAATTCACAGGACGAGTGAAATCCTCCCCATCCATAGTTATAAGTATCAAAGCACCGCCTGAAAAGGCTCTCTTAACATCATATGGACCTTCATAGTTTGGAGTCCACTTGCCCCTGGAATCGGGCGCGAAAGATAAGACTTTCTTGAGCACAAGGTCACCTTCTCGAAACACACGAGGCTTGATCTTCTTATCAAAGGCTTTCTTCATCCTTTGCTGATATAACTGACTATGGCACATGGCAGTTAATCTCTTCTCTTCAATCAAATTCAGTTGATCATAACGACTCTGAACCCATTCAGCCTCAGTCAACTTGGCTTCCATCAAGACTCTCATTGATGGGATCTCAACCTCCACGGGGAGCACAACCTCCATGCCGTAAACAAGAGAGAAAGGGGTTGCCCCTATTGAAGTGCGGACAGATGTACGATAACCATGCAAAGCAAATGGCAGCATCTCATGCCAATCTTTGTATGTAACAACCATCTTCTGGATAATCTTCTTGATATTCTTATTAGCAGCTTCAACAACCCCATTCATCTTGGGTCTATAAGGAGAAGAATTATGATGTGCAATCTTGAACTCGCTACACAACTCTTTCATCATCTTGTTGTTCAAGTTGGATCCATTATAAGTAATGATCTTGTCTGAACACCATATCGGCATATGAGTTGATTCTTGATAAACTTCACAACTACCTGCCTGGTCACGTTCGCATACGATGCCGCTTCAACCCATTTGGTGAAGTAATCAATTGCTACGAGAATAAATCTGTGACCGTTTGACGCCTTTGGCTCTATCATGCCAATCATGTCAATTCCCCACATAGAGAAAGTCCATGGTGATGAAATAACATTCAGAAGTGTCGGGGGAATATGAATCTTATATGCATAAATCTGACACTTGTGGCATTTCTTCACATATTTGCAGCAATCAGACTCCATTGTCAGCCAATAGTAGCCTGCTCTCAACATCTTCTTTGCCATGGCATGTCCATTGGAATGAGTACCAAATGAACCCTCATGGACTTCAGTCATCAACAGGCCTGCTTTGTGTTTTTCCACGCATCTGAGCAGAACCATGTCGAAATTCCTCTTATAAAGCACATCACCATTGAGGTAGAAACTGCCAGATAGTTTCCTCAAAGTCTTCTTATCTTTAACAGATGCCCCAGGCGGGTAACTCTGACTCTGAAGAAAACATTTGATGTCATAATACCATGGCTTATCATCTTTCACTTCTTCAACTGCAAATACATGAGCTGGTCTATACAAGCGCATCACAGTGATATTGGGGACTTCATTCCAGAATTTCACCACAATCATCGAAGCAAGCGTAGCAAGAGCATCTGCCATCCAATTCTCATCTCGAGGAATATGATGGAAATTAACCTCAGTAAAGAAATTTGAAATCCTTCTCGCATAATATCTGTATGGGATGAGGCCTGGCTGATTCGTCTCCCATTCACCCTTGATCTGATTAACAACAAGGGCCGAATCACCATAAACATCCAGATGCTTGATCCTAAGATCAATACATTCTTCTAAACCCATAATACAAGCCTCATACTCTGCCATATTATTCGTGCATTTGAAAGTAAGCCTTGATGTAAAAGGAAAATGTGTGCCCTGAGGAGTAATAATCACTGCCCCAATACTATTTCCATACTGATTTACAACGCCATCAAACACCATGCTCCATCGGGAACCAGGCTCTGGCCCTTCATCGAGCGTAGGCTTATCGCAATCTTTCATTTTCAAATACAGAATCTCCTCATCAGGGAAGTCGTACTGAACTGACTGATAATCCTCAATTGGTTAATGTGCCAAGCGGTCAACCAAGATACTACCTTTAATAGCCTTCTGAGCTCGATACTCAATATCATACTCAGACAACAGCATCTGCCAACAGACAATCCTCCCAGTTAAAGCAGGCTTCTCAAAGATATACTTGATTGGATCCATTTTGGATATCAACCAAGTCGTATGATTCAACATATACTGGCGTAAACGCTTAGCGGCCCCAGCCAAAGCACATAATGTTTTCTCAAGCATCGAGTATCGAGAATCACAATCAGTGAACTTCTTGCTCAGATAGTATATAGCATACTCTTTCTTCCCTGATTCATCTTGCTGACCCAATACACAACCCGTAGAGTCTTCAAGAACTGTCAGATACATAATTAATGGTCTCCCTTCCACAGGCGGTGAGAAAATCGGAGGCTCGGACAAATACTCTTTAATACTGTCAAAGGCCTTTTGGCAATCCTCGCTCCAATCATGACGCTGATCTTTCTGGAGGAGCTTGAATATTGGCGCACATGTGGCAGTCATATGGGATATAAATCTGGAAATATAATTCAAGCGACCAAGAAAACCTCGGACTTGCTTCTCAGTTTTGGGCGCATGCATCTTTTATATTGCTTTGACCTTGGCAGGATCAACTTCAATACCTCTCTCACTAACAATAAAGCCCAATAACTTGCCAGAACGGACTCTAAATGTACACTTGTTAAGATTCAGGCGGAGTTTGTACTTCCTCAGACGCTGAAAAAAGCTTCAACAAGGGCTCTACATGTTCAACTTCCGTTCTTGACTTTGCAATCATATCATCAACATATACCTCGATCTCCTTGTGTATCATATCATGAAACAAGGTAGTCATAGCTCGGTGATACGTGGCTCCGACATTCTTCAAACCGAATGGCATCACTCGATAACAGAATGTTCCCCAAGGTGTGATGAATGTTGTATTCTCCATATCCTCGGGTGCCATTTTGATCTGATTATAACCAGAAAATCCGTCCATGAATGAGAAGACATTGAATTTAGTTGTATTATCTACCAACATATCAATATGTGGTAGAGGAAAATCATCTTTCGGACTGGCTTTATTCAAGTCTCTATAGTCCACACACATTCGGACTTTTCCATCCTTCTTAGGCACGGGCATAATATTGGCCACCCATTGAGGATATGTAGAAGTCACCAGAGACCCCGCATCAATATGCTTCTGAACTTCTTCTTTAATCTTCACTGCCATATCAGGATGAGTTCTTCTGAGCTTTTGCATTACAGGCACACACTCAGGCTTCAAAGGCAGGAAATGTTGCACGATATCACTATCTAGACCAGGCATGTCTTCATACGACCAGACAAAGACGTGACATATTCTCGTAGCAACTCAATCAACCCCTTCTTGACAAACTCTTCCAGGAGTGCCCCAATCTTTACCTCACGAACGCAATCCTCAGACCCCAAGTTGATTGTTTCCAGATTCTCAAGATGTGGCTGAATGATCTTCTCTTCGTGCTCAAGTAGACGGGTGATCTCATCAGGAATCTCTTCAACATCATCTTCCTCGGCCTCAAATACAGGGAATTCAAAGTTGGGAGATGGTGTTGGATCATTATGTTCAATGGGTTTGATCAACCTGCATAATGATTTTGGATATAAAAGAGATTTTAGAATTCAAACAAGGCAAATCATTATGCAGATGAAAGATTGATTTTATTATCTTTTTTAGGGTTTTATGTGACCACCAGTTTCATGCAAGAAGGAAAAAGTGAAAATAATTTGGAAAAACAAACATTTGACATGAATGTATTGAATGAATATCATTGTATTTATGTGCCAACAATGTCATCACTTCTCCTTTTGGCATGGGAGAAGGGTTTTTAAACAAAAATGAACATTACGTGGACTTATGGATAACTGTTGGAACATCAACAGCGACCCAATTATTGCAAACTCCTCCAGGGATGACAAAGTTGCCAGAATCTTCCTCTGCATCATCTTCCACTACAGCAGTAGCTTCTTGGTCTTCGACTGTGTGGATGAAACCACCACTCTGAAATAGCCCATGCTTGTTAAAAGTGCCTGAAGAGTACCCTATGCCAGCCCGAGATTTATTGTCTTCCAGCTTAATCATTTGTCCTTAACCAGTAGTTGCGCCATGCTCAATGGCCAACTTCGCACCATTATAGGACACAAATGAAGAAGTTCCTTTCTTAGAAGGCTCAACAATAGACAAGGCTTGGAACGGCGTCCCGACCTCATCCTCAGCATCAATATATAAAAAGGAAGACAAATGGCTTACCAAGAGAGCCTTCTTTCCCCCTACCACCACCAACTTCTTGTTCTTGACGAACTTCAACTTTTGGTGTAGGGTGGATGTCACGTCGCCTGCCTCATGAATCCATGGTCTGCCTAACAAACAGCTATATGATGGATGGATATCTATGACCTGAAAAGTGATCTGGAAATCACTAGGTCCTATCTTGATTGGGAGTTCAACTTCGCCAATCACAGTTTTACGCGATTCATCAAAAGCTTTGACTACCACTCCACCCTGCCTCATGGGAGGCCCCTGGTAAGAAAGTTTAGCCAGAGTGGATTTTGGCAACACATTTAGCGATGATCCTGTGTCTACCAAAATATTAGACAAGGCATCATCCTCGCAGTTCATAGAGACGTGAAGTGCCAAATTGTGGTCTTTTCCCTCCTCGGGAAGATCAGCATCACATAAGCTCAGATTATTACAAGCAGTAATGTTTGCAACAATGCTATCAAACTGTTCTATGGTGACGTCGTGATCCACGTACGCCACGTCCAACACCCTCTGCAAAGCCTCGCGGTGTGGCTCAGAGTTCATCAACAAAGATAACACATAGATCTTTGATGGAGTTTGTAGCAGCTGATCTACAACATTATACTCGCTCATTTTGATGAGCCTCAGTATCTCATCACAGTCCTCTTTCATTATGCCATTCTAGCCAGCGGGGACAGGAGCTCTAGTAGTAGCGGCTGGTCTATCAACAGCAAGTGCCGGATTCAGAGAAGAAGAAGAATTTCCCATAGGACGGGCGACACTATCACCAACATCAGCTCTTCTGGTGTCAGCTTGGGGTTTCGGCGGCGCCGAAAAAACACGACCACTGCGGGTCAAACCACTGACATCAACAATATTCACAACAGAAGTGGAGGGTAGGGGCACCTCCTTCCCATCTTCTAATGCAACAACATTATATCGATAGGGAACAACCTTGTAGGAAGAGTAAAGAATAGGACCAACTGGCTTAATGATGAGAGTAGGAGAGGCCTTCTGCTTGCTGCCATGGTATCTGACAACAACAGGCTCAGGTATTCTGAATACAGGCGATATAACATTCACTTCGTCCTCATCACGATTCTGAAGTATCTCGATCACACCCTGATCCAGCATTTCTTGGATGTCTTTCCTGACTTGACGACATCCTCTCTCATTGACAGTGCATACACGGCAACTGTCATGGTCGTGCTCGTAGTGACTGTATCCACATAACAGTTTGTGCATCTCGACCAAAGATTGTCGGATATGGCTGACATATCTGACCTTATACTTGCCAGGGCAACCCTGAACCATATTAACAGCAGATTTCCCATGCTCGGGCAATGGGTTCTTCTTCACATTAGGACCTACGTCCTCGAAAAACAGAATACCACTTCTAACAAGGTCTTGAACCTTGGTCTTGAGAGGGTAATAATTCTCCACATCATGTCTGGGAGCACCGGAATGATAAACACAGTGAAGCTCAGGCTTATACCACCATTAAGGGTTGGTAGGTACAACGGGTGGGTCACGTGGAGTAATCATCTTCCTTTCAATCAATAAAGGATATAACTCTGCATAAGTCATTGGAATAGGATAAAAAATGACCCTTTTCCTATCATAGCTAGTGCTGGTTTGATTGTTGTTTCGAGGCTGGTAGGCCTACTATTGCGGATGATGTTGTGGTTGTTGATACTGCTGATGTTGCTGTTGCTGGTTCTGATGCTGATAATGTTGGTTCTCTCTGAAAACAAGTGCTATATAAGCCACCTGGTGCTGGTTACTGGCGGGACGCGCAGTCTTCCTCTTCACAGAGGGTCTTCTTGGTTTAGCATGGGAGGTCACATCATGTGCCTCTCCATCTTTCTTCTTGGCAAACACCCCATAACATTTGGCAGAAGAGCCTTCTTCTCTAGCCAGGCCCCCTTCCCTGACTCCTTCTTCTAGACGCATCCCCATGTTCACCATCTCGGTGAAATCAGAAGGAGCGCTAGCAATCATCCGCTTGTAGTAGAAAAAGCTTAAAGTCTTGAGAAATATCTTCGTCATTTCTTTCTCTTCGAGCGGGGGCACAATTTGTGCAGCCAATTCTCGCCACCTCTGGGCGTACTCCTTGAATGTTTCTTTCTCCTTCTGGGACATGGCCCTCAGTTGGTCACTATCAGGAGCCATATCAATGTTGTATTTGTATTGCTTGACGAAGGCTTCGCCAAGGTCGTTGAAGGAGCGGATGTTCGTACTATCCAGACCCATGTACCATCTCAAAGCGGCACCAGACAGGCTGTCCTGGAAGTAGTGGATGAGGAGTTGATTGTTGTCAGTCTGAGTCGACATCTTGCGTGCATACATCACAAGATGGCTGAGCGGGCAAATGTTTCCTTTGTACTTTTCAAAGTCAGGCACTTTGAATTTGACAGGAATCTTGACATTAGGCACGAGGCATATCTCAGCAGCAGATTTGCCAAAGAGGTCCTTCCCTCTGAGAGTTTTAAGTTCCTTGCACAACTCAAGGAATTGATCATTCATAGCGTCCATTTTCTCGTACACATCTGGCCCCTCAGATGGCTCAGATTGATAAATGGTGTCGTCTAATCTCGGCAAAGTATGCACGACTAGAGGTGGCACAACAAGGACCGGGCTAGATGCCGGCAGAGAAGCAAACGTTGGGCGCGAGACCCTCTGGAACAAAATTAGCGGGCATCCCCCAAGGAAACCCGGCTGGCATAGCAGATGGTGCAAAATGAGCACTGGCAGTAGGCACGGTAGAGGAAGAAACCTCTGAAATGACCGTCCTCTGGGGAGGAGTTGAAGGCGTTGGAGAAGACTGACTTTGGGCGGCCAAGAATGACTCCATCAGGACAGTCAATCTTGCCACTTCCTCCTTGAGTTCTCTGTTCTCTTGCTCGAGGTGATCCATTAGCTTTGATGAGTTGGCTCTGGTGTAGTACCGGTGCATCAACTTGTCTTTAAAATAAATGAAGAACACAGAGTTAGACCACTGATCAAGAAGCCCGAACCAAAACCTGCTTATGCATATGATGCATGCAATGCTTGTGCATATGATTTTATTTTTAATCAGGGGAACTTTTAGAGTTCTATTTTTAAATATTTGAAGATATTAATCATTTAGACATATATGGAATAATCATACCAATAATATCTGGAAAAATTTTACACCAAAGGAGTACAGTCTTGGTAACCAAATACAATACAAGAGAGAAGGAAAATGAACATTCTATGGAACCCTAGAAACAATCGTCCAAAGCTCTTGAGACTGGGAGATAAGCTGCACGAAGCCTTTTCACCTCTCTCTCATAGGCTGCCTCCATATCTGCCTTCTCCTTGGCGAGCCGATCATACTTCCTCTTCCAAAACCTGGAAGACTGAGGAAGAAGAGAAGTCACCACATCACCAGGCTCGTCGATAACCTGATGCTCCAGAAACTCTATCAATGCATCCTTATCTCTAAGCTGCTGAAGTAGCTCCTCTCGCTCACAGGCCCAAGCACGCGAACAGTATTCATATCTCAACTCCTCTACACCTTGGTTAGGGAGAGTTGAAGGCCCATCCATAACCATATGTATAGGTCTCGGGTAGTCATAGGGCATGCGGTACTCAGAAGCTCTCCTCCTCACCCACGAGGTGTAGGGTTCCAAAGCAATACAATTCTTCGGACCAAGCTCTTTCCTTCCCTTCCTATGAATCTTGCGCCAAGCGCGAACCATCCTGCCCTTCAAGTTTTGGGGATCTTTACCCTCTTGAAAGAACACACCTTCTAACAAAATGTTATTAGGTTTATCCTTTAAGGGGAACCCAAGCTGACGACGTGCCAAAACAGGGGTGTAGTTAATCCCACCACATGTACCAAGAAGAGGCACATTAGAGAATCCACCACAAGAGTCGATAATCTGCACACCATCATACACACGGTTATACCAAAAGATATCATCATTAGTGAGACATAAGTCTCGTGGACCACCTTAGACATCCTTTATTCTCCTTGAAGGCGAGCGTCTGTGGCAAGTGCGAAATAAACCACTTGTACATTAGAGGCAAACATCACACAATGGTGCCACCACCCTTTGCATTCCTCACATGCAAAGAGAAATAAGTGTCACCCAACAGAGTAGGAACGAGATTAAGAGTAGAGAAAGTCCTAATAACATTCACATCCAGAAAATTGTCGATGTTGGGGAATAACACTAGCCCATAGATGAGAAGTACAAATATGGCCTCAAAGGCGTCCTCACTCATGGCCTTCCCAAACATAGTAGCTTGAGCAATGAGGAAATCAGATGGGAGGCCTTGAATTCCACCTTTGGTAGTCATATAAGCACCAATAACAGATTCATCTATATGCAACAGATCAACAATCTCTTGGGAAGAAGGAACTCTCTCCAAGCCACTGAACGACAACTCATCTAGGATAGGTATACCCAGAAGATAGGCATACTCCTTAAGCGTAGGAAATGGATCATAGAACTGCACCAACACACTCATCATACCTTCATCCACCTAAGTAGCAAGAATAGACAGAAGCTTCCCATAGCGACCCTTGAACTCCAAGGGATCTAATACATAGGATGTCAAACTCCTTAACTCTTTCAAGTCGGGTTGTCTGAAACTGTACTTCTTCGTATTCCTTCTTTGCTTATCCATGTCTGAAAATTTGCAAATAGACCTCTTAAGTTCCTTAAAATTTTTCTCATTGTTGATGATATGGATGTGTATGAATGCATGAATGCAACAATCACACTCAAGGATCAAGCAAATCACACCACACAAAGGTCACGGGATGGATCAAGTCATCCTTAATATCGATCATCCATTTTGGTGGATTATGGTTTACACCTTATCAACACCCAAGTTCCATTGATATTAAGGATATATGAGAACAGATCAACCGCGAATCAAGGGTTTGTTGCAAGTCACGAGCATGGAGTCTTGGTTAAGAACCACCCAAAGGGAATGTACTATGGTTAAACTTGACAATCATGTTCTATAAGAGGTTCCCATAGTCATCATCCCATCTTTCGGATATTATCAGATAAACGACTACTCGTATTCCAAAAATATTCTCAAGAGGGACTCTTATGAGTGTAGTATCGCATAACAATCGTATCAAATCTTACACTTGAATGACCTTCGCACTACGTCCTAAAAATAGGCCAAGATGGGCTAGGTAATCTAAGGTCCTTGGCTTCTAAGGCATATATTGGAAAGAGTAATGCCTAACCACGACTACTCGTGTGACATTATTGATCCCAACATAACCTCCACCAAGTGAATGGGCTTGCAAGTCAACTTACTAAGGAATAACTCCACACAAGTCAACAAGACTATGCCATTCTCCTATCATAAGTGCACTCGAGTCCGGGTATAGAACTCATCTCACAAGAGACCACCAAGCACACAAACAATTGATATATCAAGCAATTCATACATTACAAACAATACAGTCATCCCAAATTTGCACAAAAATATGTCACAAGTAATATAAACATACAATACAACAAAAGTGAAAAGTAGGCAAAACCCACTAGGCAAATTCTCCCCAGCAGAGTCGCCACTTTTCTGTAGCGGGGTATTCGTTACCTTTAGATTTATTGACTAAATCAAAAGTAAATCATACAATTTGAGTCTCCACCGCACTTCTATTTATTCAAAGGAAAGGTTAGAAAGCGAACAAAAACCGAGAAGTTTTATCAAGTCAAAAACTAATAAAAATGTCAGAGATCTGGGTAAGGGGGTTGGTTATGCAATGTGAAGGTTTTAAGCACCCAAAACATCCTTAGTACTCTAAGGGAGCCCTTTTCACAAATGTTGTAAGGTAGGTTGATATTTGTGAAAAAATATTTGTGCGAACATGATTGGGGAGATGAGAAAAGAATATACAATTTATTTACAATTTTGTGTTTGAATGGATAAACCCATTGCTTACGTCCCATCTTAAAAAAGAGTAGGATCAAAACCTCGTAGTTCGGGGTAAAAATCTCAAAAGAAGTTGGTGAATTGATTGGTCAAAAGCCTTAAGGTCTTTTGTTATCAAAGGGAGAAAACTCAACCTAAAACCACAAATCCACCATGTGAGGAGAGCTTCAACATGCTAGTGAGGGGTTAACCCTATAATAAGCATGACAGACTTATAGTCCATCACTAAGGATACAGGTGAGTATTATATTAACCTCTAGGATAACTCAAACCTAATAGCTAATGTTTATGAAAAGCTTTGGAAAAAGTGGCCATTGGAACCACAAAAACAATTGAGTGAGTTGTATTTACAAATGAAAAGTATTCACAAAATAAGGTCAAAGTTGACTTAAGATTCAATTCAAAATAAGTGTTATCAAAAGAGTTTGAAAAATCAAAGGCATAGTGCCTAGGTTTCTAGTTTTGAAAGCAATGTTAATGTTTGCACAAAAAGTTTGGCTTGGGTTAGAGTGGAGATAAGAAGACAAGGGCTAGATCCTAAACATGCAAAGATGAGGGAAGAGAAATAAACCACTAAGAGTTCCCTTCTTGAGATCATAAAGATGATCCAAGTTGCTCCTTTCCTTTGGAATTAGCAAGCAAATAGCAAAAGACTCTAGCAATCAAGCAAATAATCAATCAAGCTCCTAGGAATCTTCCAATTGGCTTTTGTATCTCTTATCTTGGATGTCCATGACAATGGTTCCTCTAATTGGCTCAAGTTTGGGATCCCTATCACAAGAACACACAAATAAAAAAGTTCCACAGTGCAATAGAAATAATGGACAAGAGTGAGTTTAGAATTAGGATCCTTTCAATATCATCTTCAAGATTAAGCATTCTAAAGGCATGAGGCCTAGTTGCTCTTCAACATATTTAGCATTCTAAAGGCATGAGGCTTAGTTGCTCTTCAAACTCCATTTAGCATAGGTAAGGTCCTAAATCTAAGTCCTTTCTCCAATTGCATTGGGTTCACACAAACAAAACAACAAGCACAAGGCAATACTATATACACAATAATATGCTCAAGTGAGCAAAAGGCAAATGGCATAAGCATAAACATGAGCTCAAGTGAGCAAAGGGAAAATGACAAATGAGTTAATGAGCAAAAAATTAAATTGTATTAAAGTAAATTGCAAAAATTAAATGCTTGAATTAAAAGTTAGTCATTAGTAGTTAGTGTTAGTGTGCCATAAGGCAATTTAGCGATATGTTAAGCAATCGTAAGTGGACTAATGTAGTAGTCACACCTATCTGAGGTCGGTCAATAAAACTATAGGCAAACAAGTACAAGTTAGAGACCATGACTAGTAAGCCAAACTCCTACAACTTGCCATGCCAAAAGAAAAGAAGAATGATCTTGTATGGATTTAGGTTTTTTGCTTGACCAAGAAGCAACCTATCTCTAATGCAAAGCAATTCACTTGATCTTTGATCAAGATGAATTTGATTTGGATCAAAGAAGGTTAAGCCCCTCATATGTCAAGGCTAACCACCAATCATTAACTCATTGATCAAAAAGAAAAGAAGAAGAAGAAGAAGAAATGGAATGTACATAATTGAAATTCAAATGACATAACCAACACACATTGATCAAACATGAATGGAATCAACATCAATCACTGGTAAACAGAAGTGATATGAAGCTTAGCAGTCAAGAAACAAAAGAAATATTTTTGATATTTTTTGGAATTAAAATAATACTTGAATTAAAATAAACAAATAAAGGTCAAACTTCAAATCCAATTCAAATCAACTTGGAAAAGTCCAATTGGATCATCATGAGTTTAACATGGTCAAACAAGGTTTGACAAAATTTTTCATCATTTTTTGAAAACAGAAACTAATTTTAAACAATTAAAAATGAAGAGAAATAACATAATTGAACTAAAATCTGAAATAAATCTCAAATCAATTAAGAAATTGATGAGAATATTTTTCATAGATTCATCATCATTCAAAGATGTTAAGAAAATATTTTTGGCATTTTTGAATATTGGGAAAGTATTTTAAATGAATTAAAAATAACCAGAAAAGAGAAAATTCACAAAAAATATTAAATGGAATCACAAAAATAATTAAAAATCATTTTTAGAAACTAGAATTTAAGAGATTTTTTTTGCAATTGGTCCCATATTTTTGTGATTCCAAATAAAGAAGTTATGAATTTTTGAAAATAATTGGAATAAAATAAAATAAAATGAAAATCAGAAAAAGAGAAAAAACAAGGAGCGTCTGATCAAGGCTCATTAAATGACGTAGACGATCAGAAGGTTGTATAGAGCGCACTCATGGTAGGGCTTAGTCAAACGCGTCACATGTGGTATTAAAATAAGTCAATTAAACCAAAGGTCTAGATTAGATCATAAGCAACAGATCCAATGGCCATGAACTCGTCCACGTGGGGACGGTGGTGGAAACCACCGTCTTCTCCGGTGAGACTCACCGTTCCGGCCAAAAATTGCAGGTTTTCAAACCTTCATTAAAATGCACGATCCATACATCAATAGAAAGCTGGGGTGATGTACATCACCCCTGTACCCTTGGTTTCCACTCAAGATCTCTATAGAGAGAGAAATCTGAGATGGAAATTTATGGTGTTCAAACTGAACTTATTCAATTCATGAAATTAAAAGCTCAAATCAATTGCCTCTCACATGAGGACTTCAGAGGTACCAAGCAATGCAAGAAATGATCAATATCCAAGGAGTTTCGAATGAAAACAATTTGAACAACAACCTTTGAAGTGCAGCTTTCAATGGCACGATCTGATCCAACTCTTTGATGCAGCTTGTTCTTGAGGTAGCAAGGAAGCAAGGTTCAGGAATTGAAGTTCAAAGATCAACCAATGAAGTTGAAAATTGAACTTGAAAATTGAAAGAGAAAACTCAGAATTCCTTTTAATGGAGGTTGGGATTTCACTTTTGCAGAATTTCAGGCACCTTGAGGTTGGTTTTTGAAGTGGAATGAAGCTTCTATTTATAGCCAAGGCATGATGCAATGGTGCGAAACTCGTGTGCATGTGAGGTTGGGTCCTCCATGCATAGGCCTGTACAGGCGCATGGGAGGCCCAAAAGAAATTGCAAATGATTGCTAATCATCAACCAAATAGAAATGGACGTGCAGATTTAATGATATCAGCTTGTGCATGGAAATTTGATATGTTATGCATAAATGAAACCAAAATGTCTCCTCTTCGAAAATACCATTTTCAAAATTGAAACATAGGCATGTGGGTAATGGTTGGAAAGGTCTTGAAATAAGGAACAAATGTTATGTTGAACAAAAATCCGTTTGGAGTTTGGAAATTATTGAAAATAGGCCATGAAGTTCAAGGTACAAAACATGTATATGGAAATTTTGCCAAAATGGACCAACTTCAAGCCCTTCTGTACCAATGATGCAAGCCTCAAATGACAAAACTTTCAACATAAAAGTTGTATATAATTTCAACTAAATACATTGGGACTTAAAATTTGCATCATTTGGATTTTTTATGAGAAAGTTATGGGCACTTGAAGTTGGACTTTTTCACATTTCAATGACTTTGGTCCAAAGTGACCTACAATGTTTTGTATTATCACATGTATTTATTTTAGGATTATGTAATATTGTCCAACATAAAAATTTAATTAAACATCTTAAAAGTTTAAATTCACTTGGTCCCACCTCAAAATCATAAAAAATGAAGGAGTTATGTCCTTGGGAAGTTGACCCAAAATTAGGGTTTCAGTCAAAATGACCTATAATGTTTTGAAATGAATGATGACCTTAAATGTTTCAAATGAATTTTTTATGAATATGAAAGTTGTTCATATGGTTAGTAAGAACATATTTTCTCTTAGGGTCATCATCATTTGACAAACACATCAAAAGTTAGGTCTCAATGGATTTTAAAATAGTTAGATGAATCGACTGATCAACTTCTCAAAGCCAAACTTCAAATATTGATGAATTGATGATTGAGGACACTCACATGGGATCAAATATGCATAAAATGATGAATGAAAGAACTTACCTTGATTATATTTGATCATAAGTTGAGGTTGCTTCATGAGCAAGGCACAATCAATGCACAATTGAATTAGGGTTTCCTTGGGAAACAATCCTCAAGCCCTTTGGTTTATCTTGATCAAATTGACAAATTGAGACATTTGGGAGGCATATATGATGATTTAGAGCTTTGGTAACCATTTCCATGCTTGCTTTCAACTTCACCTGGCTACATCAATTAGTATAGGGGCCTCCTAGGAGCCTTGGATCACATGATTGCTCAAGCTTCAAAACAAACAAAGTTAGTGACATATTTTTGTGATTTTGGTTAGTAAACAAAATAATAAGAGCAATAATATACAATTCAAACATGCTTGGTGGTCTCAAACCAACTCACACAAGTCCCAACCCAAGGGTAAGGAGCCAAGATGCTATGATCCTTGAGGCAAATGCAATGAGCAATGTTATGATGCCATGAGGGATCTTAGGGTCAAAATTAGAGTCTTACATATAGGAAGTATGTTAGCTCAAGAGGATGTCAATGGTGTCTAAAGACCCATATACTACCTCAGTGGAATTTTGATAGATGTTGAAACTAGGTATAGTCTGATTGAAAAACTATGCCTATGCCTATGCCTGTACTTCTCATGTATGAAATTAAGGCAATATATAAAACCAATTGATGTTTATGTTTCATCTCATTATGATGTTATTAAACATATGTTGTATAAACCTATTCTACATAGTGGGATTGGTAAATGGGCACTAGCATTAATAGAGTTTTCTTTAACGTATAAGCCTTTGAGGGCTATGAAGGGCCAAATAGTAGCAAAGTTTATAGTGGATCATGCCATAGTTGAACTTTCACTAAATATGGTTGACACGAACCCTTGGCGGTTATATTTTGATGGGTCAAGCCACAAGGATGGAACAGGAGTTGGGGTATTAATATTATCCCTACAAGACATTCCGACAAGGTTCAACTGTAGAGTAAACGGAAAATGTTCCAATAACGAAGCAGAATACGAGGCAATAATAACTGGTCTTAAAATCCTGAGAGATTTAGAGGCCAAGAAAATAAAGGTTAAGGGAGACTTGAAATTGGTGATTGGATAAATCACACGAGAATACAAGTGCATTAAAGAAAATCCGTTGATGTATTTTGCAATGGCGACATAACTATTGGAATGCTTCGAGGTCGTCAGCATTACGCATGTGCCAAGGATGGAGAGCCAAAAAGCCAATGAGTTAGCCCAAATAGCCTCTGGGTACAAGGTACCGAAATCAAGACTCAAGGATATTATTGAGATACAGGAAATGATGGTGTCAAATGTCCCGCCGTCACCTAATATGGCAATCCCAAAGATAGGGGGGAAGGGGACTCCGACGACAACTTCAGCTGCAACAGGAGTTTTAGCTGTGATGAATGTCTCGAAAATTTGGAGTTCGAAAATTTTGCAATACACAAAGTTTTTGCCATTGAAATTTTTTCACAATCAGATTGGAGAAGACCAATCATAGAGTACTTGGAAAATTCAGTCGGAAACACTGATAGGAAAATTAAGTACATGGCTCTTAGTTATACTCCTGGGAAATGAGTTGTTGAAGAAAACTCCATAAGGAATATTGCTCAAGTGTCTTAGAAATACAAAAACCTACTTGGCCATATCTGAAGTACACAATGGAGCCAGTGGAGGACACAAAGTAGGCCATAAGATAAAACAGATGTTATTCCAATAAGGTATTTATTGGCCCAACATGTTAAAAGATTGTATCGAGTTCACCAAAGGGTGCCAAGAATGTCAGATGCACATGAGCGTCCAACACATACCATCAAGCAAGCTGCATGCAATTATCAAGCCTTGGCCTTTTCGGGGGTGGGTGTTGGATATCATCGGTGAAATTCAACCGGCCTCATCGAAACAACAAAAGTTTATCCTGGTCGGAATGGACTACTTTACAAAATGGATAGAAGCTATCCCTTTGGTGGAAGTGGATCAGGAGGTTCTGATCGAATTCATTCAAAAACACATTATATATAGGTTTGGCATTCCCGAGACCATTACCACATATCAAGGTTCAGTTTTTGTGGCACAAAAGATGCAAGAATTCGCCGTCAAAATAGGCTTCAAGTTGGTGACTTCTACACCTTATTACGCCTAAGCAAATGACCAAGTCGAAGCAGCCAACAAAGTGATAATTAGTTTAATCAGAAAAAATGTTGCCAAAAAACCTAAGAATTGGCACAAGACACTAGACCAAATTTTGTGGGTTTGTCGAACATCCCCAAAAGAGGTGACAAATTCGACGCCTTTTCGTATGACATTTTGGCATGATGATGTGCTGCCAACATAGATTTGTTTATAACCAGTCAGGGTGCAATGCCAGAACGATATTCAGTTAGAACAATATTGGGAATTGATGTTTGACGAACTAACTAATTTAGAAGAAGAGAGGTTAGTCGCAATGGACGTATTGATACGACAAAAAGCGCGTGTGGCCAGAGTGCACAACAGAGGGGTTAAAATGATTTTTTTTTGCAGTAAATGATTACGTTTGGAAAGTAGTTATACCTATGGATCAAAGAGATCGAACCTTAGGAAAATGGTCTCCAAAATGGGAGAGACCGTTTCAAATAATCTGAATGTTTACGAACAATGCCTATGAAACTCAGGAACTAGGCATGGATCGAAGGATCGTAAGGGTAAATGGGAAATATTTGAAAAAATATAAACCTTTGCTATAAGAGATTAAAATTCAAACATAGTGAAAATATTCATTAAATTGTTCAAACAACCAGGATGGCATACAAAGTGGTCAACCGACCTTAGAAGGGCCGCTAAAAAAAAGAAAAGTCAAGCGTCTAGATTTAAAATCCTCAAAAAAGGTCATCTCATGACCGATTTGACTATCAAGAAGGCTTTTCTTCCCCTGCAGCTGCTTAATATTGGCTTCGACTTTAAGGGCCTTTTCGCCATGTGAAATCCCTTTTAAAACTTCATGGTCGATGACATCTTGAGCGGGAAGCGCTTCAGCCGTATCTAAGGAAGGTTTTTGAGCTTCCACTTCAGCAATCTTCTTATTGAGTTCAGCTATTTAAGCTTGGTAGTCCAAAAATTGTTGATCGAAGGCTTGTTGTTGGCAGAGACACTCCTGTTTCTTGGCTTCGAAGTAACCGAGTTTCTTCTCACACGCTTCACTAAAATCCCACTCAAGCCTCATCTTATTGATCTTGGTCTTGATTTGAGGGTCACCGCTTAGACGAAGGACAAGGTCCTTGACCAGTTGGGTAAAGAAAGCCTCAAAGTCAATTAAGTACTTGACAGCCGGTGTAGGAAGCTCATGAAGCGAAAGTTCATCAAGAAGCTTAAAGGCGTCGCGGGCCATACCTTCTTCTTTGTCGAGGACAGTTAAGAATTCACGCTTAAACTGTAGGTATTTCAACTGTTGAAGTTTGAGAGTGGCGCAACATCCATCTTTGGCAAAGGCAAAACAATCGAAGAAGAAGGTTATGCCTCAACCGAAATTTGACGCAGTTACTGTAGTTTCCTTAAAGCCTCTGTCAGATTTTGTTGCTTTATAGCCAGGACCTCGTCCGGAGTCAAAGTACTGGTAGAGACTCCTTCACCAATGACAATCGAAGGGTTTTGAGTTTTTTGAGCAGCGAGATTTTATTGAGCCTCAGGCGATTTGCTTTGAAACTTGTTTTATCTTTGAGGGCTCAAGATAGCCTCAACGACTTGATTTTTGACCATCGCTTCAACCGCGGGCTCAACCAGAGTTGAGTCAGCCACATGTTCCTAGGATAAAAAGTAAGAACCCACGTCGGAAAGTAAGTTCGTGAGTTGGTAAAAAACAAAGAAAGACAAATACCTGAGAAGCCACACGAGATGGAGAAACAAGAAGACTTCTTTCTGGACCATGAGGGGAAAAGACCTCACCAAGGTCATCTGGAACTACGGGGTCTATGGTTGAAGGAGAGACCATTAGGGGGTTTTCTTAGTTTGGACTTTATTTTTTCGTGTTGGAGTAGGGGGATTCATCGGTGGCGCCTTCGATGTTGGGAAAATGTGCGAATGCACACTACCATCAGAATCTTCATTATCTACCAAAGGGACCTCTCAGGAACCTGAGTCATAAGGCAAGTGAGAGGGTGACGAAATTGTTAAAATATAAAGCCTCATGAGAACATTGACACTAAGTACCTTCGGTTTCAGAGTCGATGGTGCCTTTTTTGGTTTTAAAGGTTTGCCAGGGACTGGTTCAACTGTTGGAACCCTTTTTCGACCCTAACAATAGAGAAAAGGAGTGCTTATTTTTCTCTTTCTATAAAGAGACGAAATGTGAAAGAGTAGTAGTTACCTTTTTTGGGACTTCGTCAATGTTGGTAGTTTGGATTGTTGCATCAGGAGCATCGGTAGACGATGGTGGAGGCGGCATTTCGCCAGTGAGAATGGAAAAAGAATCTATCATATGTTGAAGAAAGAGATCACAAGAAAAATATTGACGTTAGTAGTCGGCCCACCATTCATTAAAATCGGCGATTGTAAAAAAAGATTGTTGAAATTTGAATACGGGTAGTTCAAAGCGTTGAGTGGACTTGTGAAAACGCAGGCAAGCTCTATGGTCATCACCGTTTAAGGATTGACCAGACCATACAATGTCATTTGAATGTGACACCAAGGGTTTCAGGAGCATTTGACTAAGGCCGAATTGGCGAGCCACCGAGTTGGGTTGGTAACTCATAAAGCCATATCCTTTCGACCCGACTGCGATCCTAAAGTATAGCAGCGTAGGGGGTCAAAAACTCCCTTCATACATCATTTGACTGTGTTGCATCCTGGGGGGATTCACTTGGGAAATGATCCTTAAACCATTTCAGGCCAAAGATTCAGTCCACGAGTGAAGCCATACCTGGGGAAAACTTGTTGGCCTCGATGAACATATTGAGGTACTTCATGAAAAGATGTTTGTTGGGGGTTTCTTGACATGTCATCAGGGCAAGTATTTCTCCTTTGACCGGCCGATCCTCATTTAAACAAAGTATACGCTCCGATACTAGGTAACCTAACTGATATTCGAAAGTGACATTCAACTAGTGTTGCAAAAGCCACATGGGATCCGACAAGTTCAGGGCCTTGGTAGTAGAATGACGGTATTTTAATTTCAGGTTTGCGAGCCCCAGGGAGTGGTACAAGAAATCCAGTAAAATCTTACCTAAAGAGACTTGTCGACCTTCATGGATTTAGATCGCAAACTTATGTAACTTTTGGCTATCTGTAAAGATCCGTGACATAACACATAATATGAAAGCCATAATGTTAGAAAAGCAATATGCTCTTCGTCAGAAACTTTGACAGAATTCTTGTCATGGTGATCCTCGATGTAGTTTTGGGGACTAGCGTGACCAAACAAAAAAGTGGTCTCTGTCGGAAGTGTGGGGTCGAAAGTGTCGTCCAATGACGATAAACCTGTAATAGCCTCCACATCGAAGAGAGTTGGTGTCAACATGCCACATGGAATCTGTAAAGTATTGGTTGAACCTTCTAAGAAATACATCGAGGCCATCAACATACAAGGATTGATTCAATGAGCATACATGGAGATCTGGATAACGTCAAAGATCCCCGCGCTTCTCCATTGATCTTGGTGTTTCTGTTGGAATTTGTTGAGCCAAGATAAGTACTCTTTGTTTCCTGGGGTAGGCATCAAACTGAAGACCCTTGCCTTTGAATCCATGAATCTGACATCGATAGTTCCATCTTTGTCGAAAGCTGGAGGGGCAGCAGGAGCGTAACCAGGAAAATAGCCTTGAACTACTTTTGGTTTAGATTTTGAGTCTGGGAAAGGTCCGTGAAATGAAACCAGTTTGTTGTTAATGACAAATGGAATGAGCATTTGGCATTGCAAGATTTTTATCACTGCCTCATCAGCAGAAGTGGGTTGAGGAATACACTTCGTGCTTTCCATTGCAGTAAGTTGAAATGCAATGGGGTTACAACCAGTGTTGAAGGAGATATCGCTTTTGGTATGAGTGGGGGAAGGCTTTGTTAGGATGGATGAAGAAAATTTATTAAAACTAAGATTGTTGTGAAAAGTTGCAGAAGAGATACGCAGATGAAGCAGCAGGAAGAAAACTTTAGGGTAAAAAGTGGTTATTTATAGGAAAACAAAGGGATAATCAAGCGTCAGTCGACCGACAACTGTCAAACTAGGAGGTAGTGGGAGAGTTGCTAGCTTTAGTTGAGATCCCACAAACTAGGAAGTAGCTGGTAATAATGGCACTTTGTCTGGGAAATTGCAGCGCAAGAAAGTCATCATTACACATAAAAGAATCATTAACGATTAAATGGGCAGCTGAAATTCGAAAAGTCAAAAGTCAAATTTCTCGGTCGAAGAGCCTAAGTCAAAACCAGCCTTTTTGGGGGGCAATTTGTTAGCTGGAAAATTTTGACCCAAGAAGTACAAAGCTAGGCCGACCAATGGACAATCGGAAGGGGGATCGACGAAGGAGAAAGCCAAGAGAGTTGGGTCGACGAAAGAGGAAGTATGTCGAAGTCGAAGGTCAGTTTACCATGGTGGGAATTAATCGTGGGAAGTTACCAACAACATGGGTGATATGCTCCGACACGTGGCACATCATGAATGGATCATAATCTCCTAGCAGTTATTTCTTACTACTATTTAAGCAGATGTAATTTTCATTTCAAGGGGGTGGCATTTTTAGCATTGCAATAGGAATACACTTGAAGTATCAAGCGTTTGAGAGAAAAAAGTTATCTTCCTACATAATGTACTTTTGCTTCCACCTTTATCTTCAAGTCATTTAACTTGTCAAATTACTTTTATTTGCTTCGTTCATTTACATCCGTATCTTATCTTTTATCTTGCCGTACTTTTATTGTATTTCTAGTTTGCAAAGCATCTCGCTTATTTCCCGAAGTATTCAAAACAATTTACCAACTAAACTACCATATACTTAACACATATCAGTCTAGGACTTTGTAGCCGGTCCTGCAAGTAACCCTTTATAGGAAGGCTAGAGATTGTTGCGAGAAACAGGAGTTTTGATCAATAAAAAACATGATATTATATTTGGTGAAGCTGATATTGGTGTTTCTCTGAGTCAATTGAACCTTAGTCATAAGATGTATGTTTCAGATATTATTCTCAACAACAATCGACATGTTGATAAGTCTGATCTAGTTGCTGGTAGAAATGTGATTGATGTCCCACTCATGCATGGACCTATAAGAAATCATCATCTCATTCAAAAGTCTTTTGGTGAGGAAACCCGAGAAACTAATCTGGGAAATAAAGATGATGATAAAGATATGTCAGACATCATGTCCGACATGTTGGCAAAGTCTCAAATTCATAAAGAGAATGATGATATGATCCCTGAGAATAATTCTATGAGTGATGATGATCATGTCCATGAAGATGTTGAGTTTGATACTGTTGTAGCCCATGTAGGTATTGTTAATCATCATAATGATAAAAGAAAATTTGCATCAAAAGAAAAAAGGATCATGCAGTAAAAGATATGGAGAAAGATGTTAAGACATTGTGCGAAGACGTGGTAAGTAATGATGAAAGCATATTTCTAAGGTATTTTATTAGTAGAAATGTATATAGATTGTTTACCAAGAGCACACAATCTATAAATGATGTTCAAACTTAAATGAATCCCCATGAAGATGAAGATTTTAATGTCATTGATCTTTATGTTGAGCAAGTTGTTGCTAACAAAACAAGAAACATCATGTTGTTTGTTGAGGAAGATAGAAATTTATATAATGCTTAAAATTTTACCCATCTTAGAGCCATCAGATTGATAGCAAGACTGTCATGTATTCTAAAGTTCAAACTTTATCAGATGGATGTGAAAAGTGCCTTCCTTAATTGATACTTGAATGTGGAAGTCAATCAGGATGTTAGTAATTATGCTATTGACAAGGATGGTATCATTAAGAAGGATGATCATGTGGAAGTTGATTACATTCCTTTTTCCAACATAATAAAGAGAAAATTGGAGAATATAACCAAGTCTCAAGAAATGACTATTCAAGAAAAGGATCATGTGGTGAATAATGTGAGTGACAATATTGTTGATGTTTGTCGAGGAAATCGTCATAGCTAATGGATTAGGTTTATCTTTTAACATTTTTGATTTTCCCAGAGATGACCATTTTCCATCCGACCTCCCATTATTTTTGCATGCACAACATTAAATTTCATCTCATTTCTAGTTAGTTTAATTTTTTATTTTGAATATTTATCAGTTTTTTTTGTCGTGTTATATGAACTATTATTGTATTATGCATATCTTTGTTGGCGCGTTTTAGCCATTTTATTTTGTTTGTTTGTTGGTATTTATATTATTTTTATTTGTATTCTTGCTATGATTAATATCTTAAAATTAGTCTGAATACTCAATTGTGTAATTTATGTGTTTTTATGTGTGTTGGTTGTATTGCTAGTAAACAATGTGATTTCATTTATTTTTATGTGTTATAGTTGTATTTTTTGCTTGTATATTTTTGATACTTTTTAGAGGGGGAGAAGTTTTATGAGATATCTATCAATTTTTTTATGCACAATAAGTGTTGAATGTAGGGAGAACTTGAGAGCTTAAGAGCTATATATCAATTGTCTCAATAACTTATGTATCAATTGAACAATGATCAATAATTAAAATCAATAATGGGAATCAAATCAAATTATTCAAATCACATAATATCTCAAATTTTCAAAGCATCACAAAGGGGAATATTAGAATTTCCTCATATGTAAAAGTGAATTTCAATAGTATTTTGATGTTTTGGTGTATCTTTTGATATTTGATTCTATCAATTTATTTTATAATTTGATTATTATTTTAATAATCAATTATCCAATCAACTCAAACAAAGCGAGTACAAGGGGTACTCGAAACCCTTACAAAAGAAACAAGTCCCAACAAATTAATTAAAACAACAAAGAGGGACATTAAACCAATCGAAGAAACTACAAAAAGATTTAAAATTATAATCTACCTTAACCACTCCCAAGCTTTGGTTTTAATATTCAACTTACATTCCTCAAGATTTGGAATATCTCTCTTAAATATAACTGCATTGCACGTCAACCAAATGATCCAAAAAGTCACCAACCAAATAACGTTCATAACTCTATGAACCTTCTCATTCTTCATCTTCAAATGGTTTAACGTAAGCATATAGAACTCCTTCGCCGATAAATCTGACTCTGCACCTAACCACTTAACCAATTCAGCCCATAATCTTCTATTGAAATCACATATACTAAACAAATGATTCCTCGATTTGTCTTCCTTAAAACAAAGAATACAACACTTATCTCTATCATTAACAATAATCCTAATTATCATCAATTGATCTCTAGTGGGAAGTCTATCAAGATTCCATCACCTACCAAACAATAATATATTCGACGGTGCCAGAATCTTCAATATAAAATTAATAGCTTTCCTCACATCTTCCATAATTTTTTTATTATAGAACTTAAAGATAATACATCATGATCCGATTTGACAGAAAAATTCTCATGCTTCTCCGGTAGCCACTCAACAGCAACAACTTCGGCCATCACAATCGCTACATCCGCAATGAGCTCCTGCATTTCATCCCCTAACCACCTAACATTCTAGTTCCTCAAATCCCCTACACCATGCCATCTCCACTTCCAAAAACTCATCAACCCACTGCTCTGCATCAATAATACTGCATACTGGATCTGCGGCCAAGGCAAAAAGCTTCGAAAACACATCCTTTAACGGTTGACATCCAACCCATTTGCTGAACCATAAAAATGTATTCATACCGTCTTTAACCCTGCAAAATGTATTGTCAGAAAAGAAATTACCTTGCCATCCTCTAACGAGTCAATCAAAATCAAGTCTCTCCACCAAATTGAATCACCTCAATTTATCGCACAAACATCACTAATAAACATTTTCACTTCCGAATTCTTGTATCTATGCTTGATCATGCCTCTCCAAATTGAACCACTATCATTGAATATCCTCCACTTCCATTTCATAAGGAAGGCTTTGTTAAAAACCTCTATATTAAGTATACAAATACCACCACAATCCTTAGATTTGCACACTTGCTCCCATTTGACCAAATGTATAGTTTTCTTATCCTCGATGCTTCGCCACAAGAACTTGCTCAAAATTCTACAGATCTCTTTCAAGACTTTAGACAAAGCCTTAGATAAAGTCTAAGTTGGAAGTGAACTCATAACCGAATTGATTAACATAACTCTTCCTCCCAATGAAAGGAACCTCCCTTTCCAAGATGATATTCTGGTTCTAATATTGCTTATCAATTCTTACCACAATTGTAATCTCCTAGGAATGCTCCCTACTCAAATTCCCAGAAGTTTGAAAGGAAACACGTCTATTCTGCACAAAATAAAATTTGAAGCAGCCTCTAAAAACCAGTTACTAACGTTGATACCATAAACATTGCTTTTACAAAAGTTCACACGCAAGCCAAAGATCATCTCGAAGCCTCTTAGAATTACCCTAATACTCCAAAGATTATCACTGCTCCCATCCTTAATTATGGTAGTGTCGGTGGAAATTTGCAAGATATCAATTGAAACCTCCTCGTTGATCTTGAAACTGTTGTATTCCCCTGCTTCCACTACTGAACCCATCAGAGAAGTTAACCCTTCCATGGCCATAACAAAAAGAAAAGGAGACAACGAGTATCCTTGTTATAGCCCTCTTTCCACCTTAAAATCCTTTATGACACTATCGTTCACCAACGCGAACATAGATCTATTAAACACGCAAGCCTCCATCCATTTAGTCCACGTCTCACCAAAGCCCATCTTGCAGATTAAAAACCTCAAGTAATTCAACCTCACATTGTCGTAAGTTTTTTTATAATCAAACTTAAGGACTAGACAATTCGTCTTATCTCTATTTTCCAAATCTAAAGCTTCACTAACCATCAATACCCCATCCATAATATTTCTACCTAGTATAAAAGTTGATTGTTTGATCGAAACTAGCTTCCCAATAACTAATTTCAACCTAGCAGCCATAATTTTTGCCAAAATTTTGTACAAACACCCAACTAGACAAATTGGTCTATATTCGTAAAGACTTTGAGGATTCTCCACTTTGGGAATGAGGGCCTAAAAAGAAGTAGTAGAGGCCTTAGTTAATTTAGACTTATAGTGGAAATCCTGGATAAACAGTAGAACATCTACTTTTAAAAAATTCTAACTTTCTTTAAAAACTCAAAGCTGAAACCATCAGGGCCTGCACTTTTATCACCATCCCAGCTCCAAATAGCATCTCTTATTTCTTCCTCAGATAACTCCTTCTCAAGTAGCTATCTATCTGAATCGTTAAGTCCTTTAAACTTTAATTAGTTAGGAATAAGTCTATTGTAACAAGACTCCTTAAAGAAAGCTTCAAAATGGACCTTAACAACATTCTTGATCTCTTTCACCCCCTCCAATCTACCCCATTCCGCATCCACTAGATTAATAAAATTTCTTCTATCTCTCTCTTTCAAAGAGTTATGAAAAAAATGAGAATTCTTGTCCCCTCCTTTCAACCACAACTGCCTTGATTTATTCCTTAACATGCGCTCATTCAAATCTAACTTGAGCCAAAGATTTTCACAACTCTTAGATCTGTCCTCCATCATCTTGACTATATCACTCCCATTATTATACACTAATAAACTACCCAAAGCTCTTAAATCTCCTACATGCTCCTCCACTTTGAGATCGATCCACCCAAAGACATTACGATTCCACCATCTCAATCTAGCCTACAAACTTTTCAATTTTTCACTCAGCCTATAATCCCCTCTTCCATTCACTTCTAACTTTATCCACTCCTCTTTAACAAACTTAACAATATCAACATTCTTGAACCAACAATTTTTGAAACGAAAAGGTTTGGGACCCCAGTCACTAGAACACGATTTCAACCAAATAAGGCAGTGGTATGAGATATCTCTCTGACCAATCCACTTAGTCGTAATCTTCCATAAACTAATTAGATTATCTGATAGTAGAAATTTGTCTAATCTGTTCATCGCATTTCCACTACCGTTGAACCATATAAACCTCCCACCAATATATGACATATTAGTTAACTTCATGTCACCAATGAAACCATGAAACTCCTCCATCTCACTCGCTCTGCCCTTCACCTCTGAGCTTAATCTCCCCTATTTATCATTTACATTAAAGTCTCCTCCTAAACACCAATATTCCTCATTATTCTTACTCTTTACCTTAATCAAATCTATCCGCATTGATCTTCTGATCAACACATTACAAGAAGCATAAATGTTAGACCCCCTCCACTCCATATTGATCCCCATGAATCCTTCCCCCCTGAAGTTGTAATTAAGCATGAAAATATTCTTTTTCCATAAAATAACCATTCCTCCAGAAGCTCCCACAGAGTCACACGAAGACCATTCAACCTCCATGTTTCCCAAAAACTCACAAGCAAAATTGTAGTCAAAGTTTTTAATTTTTGTTTCCTGAAGAAGACAGATTTCGAACGTACCTGATTGAACAAGATAGCTAACTCCCTTCCTCTTAATTATGCTACCACCCCCTATGATGTTAAGCAATAAACTTTTCCAATTCACCTCTAAATTTTGCTTCCCTTCTCTACGTCTCCTTTCCATATTCTCAATATCGTCCACATTCCCCTCTTGCCTCATATTACTGGAAATTCCCAATTTAGAGATAGTGTCCCACACAACCCAACTCACCTCCAAATCTAATTTCTTATTCATGCAATTGTTGCACCGAAGAACATCTGAATTCCTCAAAGAATTACAACAAAAAGTTGAGCCTCCTGAAAATATATCTTCTTCACCATTCGATTCCTCCATCGAACCTTCTAATTTTCTCGAAGTGGCCACTTTTTTAGAATTGAGACAAGCGAAGTAGAAGGATTAATGACTCCCATTTCACCTAAATCTTTCACCTCCTTAACCTTTTTCCTCTTGGACCTTTGTCTTCTCACAACCCTATAAGACCCATCAAAAGAAATTGGGCATAAACTAGAATGACCCAACGAAGTAGGCCCATTCCCAATAAACTCCCCTCGTAAGTCCAAAAGATCCCCCTCTAAATCCACAGAATATTTAGGATCCTCCTCAAAATTCTCCTGAAACTCCTCTATCTTAATACACGTGCCCTCGTGGACCTCTAACATATTGTCCTTATCTGATACTCTCTCAGCATTGAAAATTTCTTCTCTAATAATAGTGTCAGAAATCACCTTTTAGTTGATAATTCCCATCGAAACAACAATTGGTGTAACATTCTGAACATTTTGACCCGTCACATCCCGATCAAACATAGCCTTCTCCTTTTCACCTAGAATCTGATCACCAATCACATCATCAATACAAACATCTTCTCTCTTCTGAACTAGCAGAACCTCAATAACAGTATCATCATCTTCTTCCATGTCTGAACCTCCGAGACACCTTTCTAAATCAGATTCCCTACTCTCCGACTCTCCTTCATCCTTCAGATTCCTCAAAGACAAAATATCCACTGGACCCTGCGTTTATTCCATTAATTTGACTCTAAACATCTTGTCGTTAATCAAAATATTCATCACCTCATTAATCACCAATGCACAGCTCGTTATAATAATAAATCAAGCAACACCCATTCTAATTCCCCTGCTTGTATTATCATCACTACAAATATAAATATCCAAGGTAGCGGATAATAATTTAAAGAATCTCATGTTCCACACATGTCAAGGAAATCCATAACATCTAAACCAGGTAACTCTTTCCGGATTAACATCTTTAGGTTTCCACTTCCTCACTTCTTTAAACCACAACCCTAGCCAAATCCTTCCATCCTCTACCAAAGCTTCCATTTCACCTTCCACAAGGCCTTCAAGCAAACAAGTTGGCACCCAAAGGGGTAACTTTGACATGAAAATAACCCTCTAAATGAAACATTTCCTGTATAGTGTAAGATTGACCAGGGTTTCCCACCACCCCTTTGTAAGATTTAGCAAATCTGGATAACTCCTCATCATTTAACTGAAACTTCAGATGGGCCTTATATCGCATCTCAAAAAACGCGAGGCGCTCATACGCTCACGGAAAAGATATTCGAACAGAGTCACCACTTAACTTTATTTATTCCCAAAGAGGGAAAGGGAAAATATTGATAAAACCTTTAAAAAATAGGAAAATGGTCGTCGTATCAAATTCAGGGTTCAGGAGTCAATTATGCAAAGGGAATGTATTAGCTCACTCACGTCTGTTATACTCAACATGAACCTTTTAGGTAAGTTTTTTGATTGAATGTTAGCTTAAGTTAATTGTTTTCTTTGAGTTATTGAAAGAACGTAAAAGAAAAAGGGTCGCAAAAAATGTTTTTATTATGGTGCTTGACAAGATTACGAGTCTTGCTCATACGTATCCTTAGATACAATGAGGAATTCAAAGCTTTGTAGTTTGGGGCAAAACAAAATATATTTTGGTATTATTCATTATAGTTATTGACGAGACGTTGAATCTCGCTCCTACGTATCTCTAGGTGCGATGGAGAACTCAAAGCTACATAGTTCTTAGTAGCCAAGAGTGTTGGTTGATTGATTTTAGAGGACGAATGCTTAGGTCATATTCTAACTGTTAAACATTCACTTGTTTACTCGCGGATGGTAGACTTAAAGTCTGTTTGTTTTGCGGTAGAAGGGATCTTGTTTGATCGTGTTCTAACAGTTTAAACATTTAGCTGTATGCTCGCACATGAGAGGCTTAAGCGTTTCTTTGTATACACATTATAATGGAGTAAACCGTCTTCTTTTGTGAAAAGGTTTTGATTGCACGAGGGAGAGAAAAATAGGTTTGGCGTGTTGAGTGTTTTTTTGGACGATGATTACTCGAATGGTCGAGTAAGGGAACTCGTATCAAAATAATCAAGGAGAAGAATGGAAGGCTTTGGGCCATGTCCCTTTTCATCCTTAATTACGAAAGTATTTGATATTGTTAAGGTATTTTGAGTGAATGACGAATACTAAAATGGTCGAGTAAGGCAAATCGTATCCAAATACTCGAGAAGAGGAATCAAAGGCTCTAGACCATCTCCCTTTTCACCCAATTTATTAGGAATATGAGTTTGAGTAAGTTAGATTATAAAAGCGATTGGATATGAATCGAATTAAGAATGTTTAAGAGATGAATATAGTTTGAATAATCGAGTAAGGGAACCCATACCCAAACAATTGAGGAGAGGAATCGAAGGTTCAAAACCACCCCCCCCCATTTTCATCTTTAATGAAATGGTATTTAATCATGATTATATGTTTTGAATTGATTTGGGAAAGGCGCACTCGATATTGACCGAGGTTTTTATTTGCGTTTGAAAAGAAATGAAATAAGTTTGAGAAAAGATCCGCTTGGTTTTGGACCAAGGTTTTTGTTTATTGAAAATGATTCATTTTAAGTTGTCTTATTATTTAATATCAAGATGATCAACAATGCACAATGGAATCATGAGTAAAATGCAAAGTTAACCATAATGTGCTTAAAGTCAGTACATGAGTGGAATGTCATACGCAAGGATCATAACACGACGAAAATATCATATCAATATATTGAAAATTTGGTGACATAACGATATGAAATTGTTGAATCCACTATTCAAAAATCTGATTTAACGCGATGAAATTAGAATGGTAGCAACACAAATTTATTTACAATATTGAAAAAACTATTTACAACATATGGGAGGTGTAAAAAAGATTGGTTAGTAGGCATAGAACATATAAAATCCTAATACTTACCTTAGATTCATTTTTATAATAATAAAAACAAATATATAGATGAATAAGTAAAATATGAAAAATAATACTTAGAAGAAATGTTTCACTTTTCAGCACTAATCATCAACCAGTGATAATGAGAAATGTGGCAATGGATTAAGAGAAAAAAACATAAAAAGAAAACATAAATCATACTTTCTTTTTCATTTACTCTCCCCTTCTATCAATTTTATATGCTCAACAAAACAAGAACAAACAAATTCACACCCTGAATCGAAAAGCAAGGAAACAAAAATGACGATATCGTTTTCGGTCTACTCCCTCAACTCGCCGATGTTTCCAGACGATGACATAAACTCAGATTTCTCACAACAACTAATTCATATCAAAGGAAACCGAAAAAGATTCCACGTAACTTGACATGATATATGCGTCCAATGCGTGTTCGAGAGCAAAACTCAGTTCGAAACTCTCGAAATCACAACGCAACGAGATAACAAACAACAACACTATGCAATATGAATATAACTATATCATTATTACAATTTATACACCAACACATTCCATCAAACTAACATCAAAAAATCGAAATAGGACACAAATACAAAAATGGAGAGAGTAACGAAATAAAAGTAGACATAAAGAACACCAACCAAAACATAATTGTTGTTGGGTTGTTGTTGCAGATCCGGTGACGAAGTCAGTGCAGAGTCGAAGTTGAAATCAAAGCTCAAATTTGTGGTTGAGTTGTCTTCTATTTTGGGTAGTGGTTATGGAGGTTAGCTTTGATTATGGAAGCGGTGAAGGACGAAGGATGAGGGAGATGATCTAAGGGGATCATGGTGGAATCGCAGTGTTTAAGGATCGAAGAAGAAATATCAAGAAATTGATGGTGAAGAGTGGTGTTTTGAAGAATCAAGAGGATTATTTTTTGGAGGAAGGGTGGTATTATTTACGGTGAAATTTGCAGGGATGGTTGAGTGAAGCAAATAAGGTTTCGCCAAACCGAGTTTGGGTGATTTCGAGTAAGGTTTTTTTGGTGGTTATTGTTGGATGGTGATCAATGGAAGATGGCAGTTGTGTGAGGCGTGATGTTAGTGTAACAGAGGGAATGGTTTTTCGGTGGTTAATGATGGTGAAATAAAGAAGAAGATGATGAGGGTGATTTTTCTGTTTTAGTGAAAAGTCTAAGAGAAAATCTTTTTTCAAAGTGAGAGGAATCTCTTTTTGTTTCTCAATTGTGTCGTCTTCTACAAGACGTGAGGGAGAGTCTTCAAGGAACGGTGTGTTTGGTTGTGGGTATAGGAGAAATTATTTTGTTTGCATCCTTCTATTGGGACATGTGGCACTAGCTGTTTGGTGGGGGAATGAAATTTGTTGTGCCAACAAGTTAAGGAAAGGCTCACATGTGTTATCAACCAAGAAAGTGAGGGGATATTTCCCACCCTTTCTATTTACTTCTCCTTCCCTTTTTTTAAATTAATTTCTTTTTCTCAATTTAGATTGGTGGGAGAAAATATATTTTCAATATTTCTGATTTTTTTCTTAATTAAAACTTGATAAAAAAAATGCTAAAATTAAAAATTTACTAATTAAAATAAAATTAATACACAAAATAAAATCAATTTTAAAACACAAATAATTATAATTAATTATACTAATCAATTTGGAGAAAAAACAAAAGTAATAGTATAAAAAATGAACAAAAATCAAACGCAAAAGTGCCAGAAAAAATAAATTGAAAGCACCAAAATAATCAACGCAAAATAAACTTGAAAACATACAGTTTTTTATCGAATTTTGGAAAAAATGACCAGTTAAAAGGCTCAGGTTGCTCAGAATACGACTGAAAAAGTAGCCAAGAAATAAAATGAGCATGCCAGGTTAAACTACGCGAATCGTAGATTAATAAAACTGACGTCTGCAAGCTCAATTTGGAAAATTTCCGCTCGCTAATTTGATGTATGTTTGAAAATTAATTCAACCGATCTGCCTGTAGATCCGAGAAATTACTTTGGCTGATATTTTAAGTGTTTATGCAAAACAAAATGCATGTTATGACAAGTATAAAATGCAAAGATCTTATAAATGAACTGAATTACTGATTAAATAATCGTGAATAGACAATCAGATGCAAATGAACCGCTCTTAGACCATTTGCTTATGGTTCTCCATTACAATTAAACCCTTACAAAGATTCAGATCACAACAATAGTCTTGACTGTCACACTCTGAACCTCTGAAACAATGATGAATTGGAATGAATGATGCACTGAGATTGAGAAATCAAGTCTTTTGACTTCTTAATCAACAGATCACTGAATGAGTGTCATCAAGCCTGAATAAAATGCTAGAACCCCTGACTTTTCATATAATCCCTGATGAATGCTTTTAATTGATGAAATGCATGACAAAATGGATTGATTAAGGCATGCTGATGTAGGTGATAAACTCAAGGTAAAATTTAGGGTATGACAGTTGCCCCTATTTAAACATATTTAACTGGAGAATATAAGAACTCTTGTCTTCAAATTATCATGGTGAAATATAGTTTAAATACCAAACATACCCAAATTTTTCCCTCTTATACGGTAGAAAGATATACTTATGGTCATGGATGAATGCACACAGATTAAGAAATACTCTTGATTTCTTAATCAATAGGCGATAATGTAAATGGATGCACGAGATCTAGGAAATACTCTTGATTTCCTAATCGTCGGGTGATATGGATGCAAATGAAAGTTAAGAAGTACTCTTGACTGCTTAAAAATGAATGCAGATGAATTAAGAAATACTCTTGATTTCTCAATCATATGAATGACAAATGATATGGATGCTTAAGAAGTACGTTTCACCCCTTAGAGATGAATGAATTAAGAAATACTATTGATTTCTTAATCATCATATGACTGAATGAAATTTATGAGTTAAGAAATACTCTTGATTTCTTAATCATGAAAATGTTAAGAAGTACCCTTGACTTCTTAAGAGTGAGTGCAAATGATTTAAAAAATACTCTTGATTTCTTAATCATATGAATGCAAATGATGATTTAAGAAATACTCTCGATTTCTTAATAATATACAGGTTAAAGAGTACTCTTAACTTCTTAAATATTAATGCAGATGAATTAAGAAACACTCTTGATTTCTTAATCATGGGAATGCAAATGATTTAAGAAATGCTCTTGATTTCTTAATAATGAATATAAATGAACTAAGAAATACTCTTGATTCCTTAGATGCTATGCAGGTTAAGAAGTAATATTAACTCATTAAAGATGAATGCAAATGATTCAAGAAATACTCTTGATTTCTTAATGATATGAATGAAATAGGAAATAGTCTTGATTTCTTAATCATGAATGTAGACAGGCTAATAAATTCTCTTGATTTCTTAGACATGAATGTAAATGAACTAAGAAATACTTTTGACTTCTTAGATGTTATGCAAATGAATTAAGAAATACTATTGATTTCTTAATCATGAATGTAAATGGACCAAGAAATACTCTTAACTTCTTAGATGCTATGTAAATAAATTAAGAAATACTCTTGATTTCTTAATTATGAATGTAAATGAATGAGGATCAGGGAATCACGTTCAGACGCTCTTGACTGATGATAAATCTCTGGGGATGAATTTTTTATAAAGTAGCTTGTTCGAATGGTCTTCAGACGTTCGTCGTGTAAGTTTATGCGCGGTCTCTAAGAGGGGGGGGGGGGTGAATTAGATTTATTGGATTTTTCTCAATTTGAACCGTTAGCACTGGTTTTGTTATTTTTAAGAAATGATATAAAAGTATATATGCTGAAAAATAAATGCAGAAAGTAAAGGACACAATGATATATCCTAGTTCCCCTTATAATCCGAGAGTATTCCAGCCCCCTCACTCCCTGTGAGAGATTTTCTATTATGTCATGTTTTTATACAAGTCTTCCACCAAGACCTATCTTACAATCTTCTAACATAAGCAACACAATCAATAAGGACAATCTCCTTATTATCTTTACAAAGTGCAACAAGAGAACAATCCTCCATTATTCACTCTCTTACTTCTAAAAATCCCGGATAGCAAGGAAATCACAACAATCTGAATTTTTACAAGCGTTTAAAGTTGTATAACAATGTATATCGATTTCTAAAATTGATCTTCTCTATCAAGTAGGAAATTCACAATATGTAATAGTACTGAATGCTTATAATGTTGAAACTTTCAGAGATGAATGAAAATGTATGCAGTAAGTCTCAAACAGAAAGTTAAGTCATAAGACACTTGTTGTAAAAATGAGAGAGTAATGAGTTTGAATTGCTATGAAAGAGAGCTGAGTTTCAAATTCTGAAATGCATGGTATATATAGTGTCTTAACATATCTATGGAAGTGTGTGTGTGTGCATGAAAAGATTTGATGGTTGATAATAACATTCAAAAAAAAAAAAATTGGATCAGAAAATGAGTGAACCACTATCATTGCTCAAGTGGTAACCCGTCACCAAAAAGAGCGTAACCGGTTACACCTGAAGTGGTACTCAAAAATTGAAAATTTTGAATGTCTATCTGGTTACCAGAAATGGTGTAACCAGTTACATCTGACACATTTTCAAAAATTAAGGTATTTTTACATTTTGAGTAAATGGTGAAAATTGTGTCGGTATCAAGTAATGTTACGACGGTTTCAAGTGCTACAATTGACCAAAAACAGAATGGTTAGTTTCAAAATTATTTTAAAAGATGCATGAAAGGTTTAAGATTAATATGCATGATTTTTATGAGAAATTAAGATATATATACTTTAATTGTAATGCATATTCAACCATCTTGGTTCTTCCATTAATTTTCTAAAGCTTTTTTATAATTTGAACTTGATTGCTCTAGTCTTCAAGCTTTGACTTCTTCTTGTTGAAGTATTTGTCTTCATCAAAATTATAACCAAGGACAAGAATAAATCTTCTTTATATTCTTCCTATTTTTGATGATGGCAAACCATTCTTTGAAATTTAACTTGTTCATTAAAGAGTTGCTTCAATATGTGACTTTTTGAAATATTGAGTAGCAACTAGAATCTCCCCATATCTTGTATATCTTCTCCTTGCTTTTGCAATTCAGGGAATTCTCCCCTGAAAAAAATTATGAACCAGAACATATACAATATTTACTATTTATCTCCCTTTTGACATCATAAAAAAAAGACAAAGTAAAATAAAGTACAAAGCAAAGTGATAACATAGGAAGAATATATTTATAATTGAAAATTAATAGCACAAAATTAGACACTTATCTCCCTCAAGGATTTGATACTAAATTTGATATCAACGTTGATGCTTATTTAAAACATATTTTCATTCAATGAAACTTTTAGAAACTACTACATCATATGATCTTATGTCTTGAAGGATCAATCTTGATTTGACAATGCTTGCATATGACCTTCAAGTACCTACGAAACAATTAGTTACATCTAGGTACCCAATTTTCTTTGAGTCCTTTTGGGTTAGATGTCTTCTTCGCCCACATATACTCACTATAAGAAATTCCATAGTTTCTTATGTAGCAAGTATTAGTAGTCTGACCTTTTACTTTACAATAGAAACAAGTAGGTCTAAAAATATGATTCTTATTCTAAAACATTTCATGATGATTTACAACATGTTCTTTATTTTATTCTACATTGTTGAATTCATTTTCATATTTCATAATTATTTGGTTTATACAACAATTTTAGACTCAAGAGATGAACAATTATTGCATGCTGAATTTTTTATTACGTCTAACTCCACTTGAGTGTTATTAGCCTTACTTTCTAGATTTAAAATAGTTTTATTTTAACTTGAATATTTTCTAGAAATTTTCAAAAGTTCATCATGTAATTTATAAAAAGAACTTTTTAATTCATCATAAGATGGAATATCATCAGTTTCAGAATCACTAACCTCATGTTCTTCATCATTTGGATGATGTGAGACCATCAATACCTTGCATGCATGATCCTCTTCTGAAGATGAACTTATTTCATTGTCATCCCATGCTGCATATGCTTTATTTTACTTTTTGTGATTCTTGTTTTTGAATTTTTCTTTCTTTTTAAGTGTAGGACATTCACTTTTCACATGTCCCTTTTTTCCACATTCAAAACATGCAACTCTACTTGTTGGTGCTTCTTTGTGAATAATCTCATTTATCATTCTTTTCTCAAGAACTTTTCAAACTTTTTAATAAGATCATCATCGTCATCAATGGATTCCTCCTCTTGATTTCTATCATGAAATTTGACTCTTATCTTCAATACAACATCTTTTGAATCTTTTACTTGTATTTCATGTTGCTCTAATCTTTCAAGTTCTATTTCATGCTCTTGAAGTTTTCCGAACAAGGAAGCAGACGTCATAGTAGAAAAAATCTTCTTTTCTGATATTGTTGTCACATTTGGTTTCCATTATGTAAGACCCCAACTTTGACCCTGAGATCCCTCATCCTATCTCATCATATGCATTAGGATCACACCTTGGCATCCTCCCTACCCCTCATTCATTGGGTTTGCATTGGGAGAGGCCACCAAGCATTTTTGATTGTATCATACTTTGTTTTTCTTTGTCTACTAACCAAAATACCAAAAATATGTTATTTTATAGTTTAACTCTTTTGTAGGTAGTGCACATGCTCATCTATGCTCTATCAAGCTCATATCTAGGGTTTGAGACCCTCAATGCAAGGAGTTCAATCAATAAATGGTTCAATTTGTCTCTAAGTATCATATATGGATCCCCATGATCTTCATATATCATTTTGATCAAGAAATCATCAAGAGTTTGGAGTTTGTTTGCCTTGGAAACCCTAGTTCATTTGGGTATCTTGTGTGACTTCTTCAGCAAGATTCTTCAACAATTGATCAAATATTTCAAGGGATACTTCACATTACATCATATTATGTATATATGATCCTCCACATGTCCCAAAAGTCAAGAGATTGTCAAGCTAGCAAGATGCTTCATGATGGTTGATTAGAGGAAGTCAACTGGTCAAAACTGGGGTTCCCTAGACCCCCGCCTACAATTTTGGTCATATAAAAATGATTCTAAGAGAAAAGTTACTCTAAATGACATTACAAACAACTTTCATGCTGAGGTATAGAGTTAGTTTTGCTTGGAAAGTCATTTTTTATGGTGAAAGATTATAGATCATTTTGTTTAAACCCTAGTTTAGAGGTCAACTTCCCAAGGCCATAACTTGATCAATTTTTATAATATGAAAGACATTAAAATTCCATGATCAATTTCAATATATCTACTTAAACTTTTATGTTTGGAGGAAGTGCAAACTCAACTTGAAAATGCATGTTCCAAGAGGAAACATTATAGGTCATTTTGGACCAATATCATTGAACAAGTGATTTTCCTCAACTTCTAAAATGAATAAATCCTTCATTCCAAATCCAAATGAGGTCAAATTGGTGATCAAATTGATTAGGTTTGAAAGAGATACAACTTTGATGAAGGAATTGTTCTCATTTGAAGTCCATAGAAAAAGTTATTCAAGGTGGAAGAAGTGAACATTTGACTTGGGACTTAGAAAATTTCCAAATATGTTTGATTTCCCAAACTTCCACATCAAAATTCATCATGATCCAAGATTTAAATTAAAAAGTGTTCAACATGAAAGTTGTTCCCCTTGAAATAAAATTTCCAAAACATACAAGATTATCTCATTTGGACTAAATTTGAGGGACTTGCACTTGACTTCATTATGGGAAGTGTTTTGGCAAGTTTGAACTTCATATGGTCATTCCCTTTTGCATGTTTGCATATGATGATTTCAACATACTTTGTACATGATTTGGAATTGGATTGCATCATCCTCAAGGCCCAAATGATTTCCCATGCACCCATAAAAGGAAGTTGCTAATTTTGTCCAATTTTCAAGTGGTGTAAATATCAAATGCATTGCCTATTTAAACAAGCTTAAGGCTTCAGATTCATCATCAACACCCTGCCCAAGATTTGCTAGACCACTGCAAACCCTCACTACTATAGAATTTTCTGAAATTTCTCTTGAAATCGAGTTTGAACTTCACCTTCTGTTTGGAAGTTCAAACTCCAGAAATTTACTTCCATTTTCATTCCATTTGGTTTCTGCAAGCAAGAGGAGGAGAAAGCAATCAAATCCAGAACAAGATCAAGTGAAATTGGATCAACTCGAAGGTGATTTTTCAGAAACTTCTCCTCTTCGATTCTCTCTCAATTCTCCACTATTCTTGTTGATTTTTGGTTATCTGAAGTCCTACCAATGTAGGCAACAAGATAAAGTTGCTTTGAGGTCAAATCGAAGCAACTCAATTCATGATCCTCAAAATTCAACTCCCTGCATCTTTTTATATACTTGGAATTGGACAAAATTGAGGCCAGAATCGAGTTCTTGAGCATTTTTTCTTTAAATCCATGTCTTCCTTTTTCATTTTGGTGATGGTTGAAGGTGGACCAGTCCGGTGAGATCCACCGGAGAAGAAGACCAGAGCTCTGGCTCCGGCGATGTGTTGGAAGCATCTCAACCATATGATCCATTTAAATTGTTTTAATCCTGTGCATTGGTTTTGATTACCAAGCGTGCTTCTCAGTTGACTTAGGTCCATGTGGAATGCACGCGTTGATCCATCTGATCTGCCACCTCAATTAATCAGGGAGATCAGATGGTCCACGTTTTTTTGAATTTCTGTTAATTTCTTTTATTTGCATTAATTCATATTAATTTCATTATTGATCAAAAAAATATGGGACTTTCACCAAAAAATTTCAAATATTTTTCTCTTTCATTTTCTGAATTAAAATTATTTTTTGGATCAATATTGATATTTTTCATGATTTAATTGTTTTTGTGTATATTTTTAATTGTTTAAAAATACGTCTGACTTTTCAAAAATAGTGAAATTTTTTCTCCATTGTCCTTTGACCTTGTTTGACCTATGATAAGTCTCTTGGCCATTTATTTGGTGTTTTGAAGGGGTTTTAGGGTTTTGATAAAGCATAATTTAATTTAATGCATTTTAATTTGATTTCTAATTGTTTAATTGTGTTGAGCCATTTTTATTGACTTGTGCAATTTGACTATGTGTTTAGGCCTTGGTCAAGGTTGATTTGACTTTTGTTGGATTAAAATCATTGGATTTAGGGGATTGATAAAATGTATATTTCATCTCCCAAAATGAATGAGTGATTTTAATTTGATAAAACTCCTCCCATGACCAATTTGTGTTTGTCTCATCTTCCATCCCTCTTCATCTTCAATCCCTTTCTACACCATTCCTCTCATTGACCAATGAAGTCTTAATATCCTAAGGCTAATTTGTTCATCAATAACTTTGTGTTAAATGAACCAATACAAGTATGAATGAGATTAGGTCCACCCTTTTGTCATTTTCTTTTTTGTGTGTGGTATGTTTTAGGAGTATGGTTCATCATACCATATCTCTAACATGCATTAACACCAAAATTTCTATTGCCCGACCTCAGATAGTTGTGACTTCTACATAAGTCTAATTACGATTGCTTAACATAACGCTAAATTTTGACCCAAAGGCATAACATCTAGTAAGTGAGATTGTAAGTCTCCCCCCTTTCATGGTATTGTATGGAAACTTGGTCTTTTTTCCTTCCTTTGGAAGATGTCTTGGTCAAGGATCCATGCTTATGAATAGAGGGTTGAGTGTTCTCCAAAGAATGACTTAAACAATTGAAAAGCAAAACCCCACTAACATCTAATCAACTAACATTTGACTAACTCTTATTATTAATTGCTTTTAATTTCAAGTAATTTACTTTATGCCATTTAAATTCAAGCCATTTATCATTTGCCATTATACATATCATTTAACTTGTTTATTTTAATGTCATTGCTCATTTGAGCTATATATTATGATTGTATATATTTGTTTGTATTGTTTTGTTTGTGCTTGTGGTCTTAGGACCTTAAAATACTTAATAAACAACAAAAAAAACCCTAAAAAATGTTTGTGTGGACTGTTGGATTTGATATGAGCTTTGGACTTAGAATTAGGCAGCATTCCCTATGCAAAAGGACTTGGCCAATGCCAACATTTTCGAAACCACGTTCTTGTGATTTGAATTTTCATCGGATGCAAGTATTGAGATCCACTTGAGTTCATCTGCTACATGGTCTTGTTGCGAATGTTACTTTGAACCTGTGTCTAATGCCTTATTCTAAGATATTCAAGGAGTATGCCATCTGATACATGGGGGGGAAGATTATGGAAGAAGACTATGAAGTTGCTAGCTTAGATGTGGCTATCTTTATTTAATGCCTTACTCTTCATCTCGTTTGTTTATTGGTGTTGCTTGATTTCCAAAAGTCCAAAGGAAAACTGGGTTTCTATATGAAATTCTTGTCTATTGGACTGCATCCCATTGGTCAAATCTTTTCAACTCTTAACTTTTAAATTTTTGCTTAGGATTAGTCTCTTCATCTCCTCCCATTTCTTAAATTTCAAATCTCTCCCCCTTTTCAAAACCTTCTTTGCTTGTGATTTCTAAACTTAGACTTTATTGCAAATTAGAAACTTTGGCCTTATGCCATTGCATTTTTAACCTCTCTTCTTAAATCAAACTTATAAATGAATCTAACCATATTGACTTAAAATTTCAAAAGACAAAAAGAATTAACACTCATTCAAACTCTTTTTAGGCCCCTTGTTCCTCTTTTAAATTTTAAATTTTTGTTAAAAGCAATTCACTCACTTTGAAATTGATACCACAAACTACGAGGTTTTGATCCCTCATTTTATGTTGGTACGTAGGCATAAGTCCAAAGGTCTTGTCAAACACAGAAATATAATTAATGAATTCTTCTCTCATCCCCACACTCTATTTGTTGTAAACATCATTTCATACCAAAAACACATACAAACATAAAAAAGGGCTCCCTAGGAGTACCTAGGACACTTTGGGTGCTAACATCTTCCCTCTGTGTAACCAACCCCTTACCTATAATCTCTGGCGTTTTATTAGTTTTGATTTAAAAAATTCTTACCTTTGGGTTTTGTTCGTACTTTTCCCTTTTCCTTTGGAAACAATAAAAACGCGGTCGCGACTCTGGTTTTATTGACGTTAAGTTATCCATAGCTGAATGGTCATGAATTTACCGCTACAGAAATTAAGTGGCGACTCTGTTGGGGAGTAGGCCTCAGTGGGTTTAGCCTGCTTTTTTATGTGTATATATTTGTGTATTTGATGTTTGTATATTTGTATGTGTGATATAATCTACTTGTTATGCTTGGTGATCTCTGAGTGGTGAGATAAGTTCTAACCCGAACTTGAGTGCAATTAAGATATGAGGATGGTATAGTCATGTTCGACTTGTGTGGAGTAGTCCTTAACAAGTTGGCTTGAGACCCATCTACTCAGCGGAGACCCTTTTGTAGTTATGAATGTTATACAAGTCATTTGTGGTTAGGCATTACTTTCTCTGATTTGGAGTCCGAGAAGCTGAGGACCGTAGAACATTTAACCCAACTTGGCCTATTTAGGACGTAGTGCGGAGGTTGTTCAAGTGTAGACTTGAAAATAGTTGTTATGAGATACTACACTCAGACGAGTTTCTCTTGAGAATATTATGGGTTGATGAGTCAGTCATCCTAACCTATAATATCCGATAGATAGAATTAAGACTCTGGGAACTTTTTAGAACATGATCTATAGGTTTTATTCTTAGTACACTCCTTTGGGATGGTTCTTAACCCGACTCCATGCTCGTGACTCACAACAAACCCTTGATTTTTGGTTGATCCAATCAAGTCTTATCAATATCAATATCAATGGAACTTGGGTGTTGATAAGGTGAAAACCATAATCCACCAAAATGGATGATTGATCTTGACAATGACTTGATTCATCCCTTGACCTTTGTTTGTTTTCCTTGTGTGTGATCCCTTATTTGTGATTGTTGCATTCATGCGCATCATAACATTCATCACACGAAAAGTAACTTCAAGGAATTGAGGTTTTATTTGCAAATATTTTTAGACCATGGATTGTGGAAGAAGGAATACTAAGAAGTAAAGTTTCAGATGTCCTGATTTGAAAGAGCTAAGGAAGTTGTCATCCTTTATATTAGATCCCTTGGACTTCAAGCAACATTATGAGAAGCTTTTATTTGTCTTATCTACTGATATGGTTGAAGGACTCTTGAGTGTGTTGGTTCAGTTCTATGGCCCTCTCTGCCGTTGCTTCACTTTTCCTGATTATCAGCTTATGCCTATGTTAGAAGAGTATGCCCATATCTTGGGAATATCTGTTTCTGACAAGTTGCCCTTTAGTGGATTGGAGGAGATTCCCAAATCTCATATTATAGCTAAAGCTCTTCATCTGAAGAAGTCTGAGATTGAGGCTCATTGGGTGAAGAATGGAGGAATATTTGGGTTGACTTCTGAGTTCCTTATTGGGAGAGCTACTGCCTTTACTCAAGCCGGTAGGATGGATGCTTTTGAAGCCATCTTCGTGTTGCTCATCTATGGTTTGGCTTTGTTCCCTAACATTGACGGTTTTGTTGATGTTAATGCCATTATAATCTTCTTGATTGGAAATCGTGTGCCTACTTTGTTGGGTGATATGTACTTCTCTTTGCATCTAAGGAATTCCAAAGGTGGTGGGACTATTGTGTGCTGTGTTCCTCTTCTATACAAGTGGTTTATTTCGCACTTGCCTCAGACGCTTGCTTTTGTGGAGAACAAACAATGTCTACGATGGTCTCAGAGACTTATGTCTCTCACTAATGATGACATAGTTTGGTATGATTCTATGATGAGTATATTGGATATTATTTATAGTTATGGTGAATTCTCTAATGTACCTCTCATTGGTACACAAGGAGGAATCAACTACAACCCTTTTTTGGCTCGTCGTCAACTTGGGTTCCCCTTGAGAGACAACCCTAATAACACTCAGTTAGAGGGTCTTTTCTTTCAAGAGGGTAAAGATTCCCAACATTTGAAGCAAAAGATGGTACATGCTTGGCATAATGTGCATAGGAAAGGAAGATCCGAGCTTGGTTCGCGTAAGGTGTAGCTTTGGAAGCTTACACTACTTGGGAGAAGAAGAGAGCTTTGGAGTTCAAGATGCCATATGCTTGCGAAAAACCTATGTCTATGGTTTTTATTGAGACATTAACTCTCCCTAACCAAGATGTAGAGAAGTTGGAAGACGCACTCGCCAAGATGAAGCAAGAGAAGGACATGTGGCAAGAGCATTCCATGCTTTGAGCAGAAAGCATGAGGAGTTATAGCTTGAGTCTAAAGACAAGGATGCACTTATTGAACTTATTGAAGACCAAGTAGTGAAGAGACAAAGAGAACTAGAGGGTCCCTGCTCCTCTAGTATGCCTCAACCTTCCGGTTCTTGGAAGAAGATTGTTGACTAGCTTGTCCTCGAGAAGGCTCAGATGAAGACTTATTTTGAGTCCGAGATTCGACGCATCCGAAGGAAGTATGCGCCTGCAGCTAGATCATCTGACACTGTTGTTAGGGGATCCTTAGGATGATTAGTTTCCTTTCCTCTTGTATTTGTATTTTGGTTTCTGAAATTTTACTAAGTGTAATCCTTCCAAAATTATATGAATAAAAGAGATTTTTATGGTCAATCAAATTGTTATTGTTGTTATTATATATATTTTCAAATAAAATAGTATGTTCCTTGAAAATAAAAACAATCCAAACATTTCATTTCATGCATCATTTACATAATAGGTTTCTTCTGCCAAATGTCTTATTGGTTATTCTTTTGTGCTTCATCCAAGCCGACTTACCGATACAACACTCGCGCCAATCAACCGAGAATCATGGAACACTCGGAACAAGAGAACCGAGAGTTGAAGGACACAATTTCTAATTTGAATGCCATGATGGAGTCTGTGCTAGCCGCTCATAATCAGTCTTCTCTAACACCTGAAACTCCCCCTCCTCAGAGGACTGTCATTTCAGAGGTTCCTACCTCAATTGTGCATGCCACTCAGTCTGGTTCAACTATGCCTACCAGATCCCCGTGGGGAATGCCACCGAACTTTATGCCTGAATGGTTTGAGCCTACATTTGCTTCCATGCCGACATCTAACCCGGTCATGTCTGTTCCGCCTCCAGTTGTTCACACTCTACCCTGTATTGAGGACACCATTTACCATTTCGAACCGTCTGAGGGTCTGGATGTTTATGAGAAGATGGATGAGATGAAGGATCAGTTCCTTGAGTTGCGAAAGGAATTGAATACATTGAGAGGAAAAGATCTATTCAGTAAGAGTGTTGTTGAACTCTGCTTAGTGCCAAATGTCAAAATCCCAATGAAGTTCAAAGTCCCTGACTTTGAAAAGTATAAGGGAAATACCTGTCCACTTAGCCATCTTGTCATGTATGCCAGGAAAATGTCAATGCAAACTGATAATGATCAGTTATTGATTCACTACTTCCAAGACAGTCTGACTGGTGCCGCTCTGAGGTGGTATATGGGGTTAGATAGTGCAAGTGTTCGCACATTCAATGATTTGGGTGAAGCCTTTATGAAGAAATATAAGTACAATGTGGACATGGCGCCCGATAAAGACCAGCTGAGGTCAATGTCTCATAAGGACAAAGAGATATTCAAAGAGTATGCCCAGAGGTGGAGAGATCTTGCTGCTCAGATAAACCCTTCGTTGGAAGAGAAAGAGATGACCAAGATTTTCCTTAAGACCATGAGTTCGTTTTATTACGAACGCATGATTGCTAGTGCCCCCAGTGACTTTATCGAAATGGTAAATATGGGGATGAGATTAGAAGAGGGTGTCCGTGAGGGAAGTTTGTCTAAGGAAGAAGTATCATCGAGTAATAAGTATGGTAACAGTTTCGGTAGGAAGAAGGAAGGCGAAACTAATGCAGTATCAGTGGGGAGGCAGAGAAGGCCTCATGTCAGAAGAAGTATGCAACCGTGTCAACATCATCATCAAGTTTCATTCGTTATTCCAGTATTTTGAAACAATCAATCAGCACCAGTTCAACAACAACGTCAACAACAGCCACTACAAAGAACAAACAATTACAACAACAACACCAATAATCAACAAAAACAAAATTTTGAAAGGAAAAAGGTCTCTTTCGACCCTATTCCTATGACATATGCCGAACTTTTTTCCATCTTTGGTTCTGAAGAACTTACTTCAACCAAGAAATCCGCCATAAATTCTAGAACCACTTCCATGGTGGTATAAGCCATAACTCCGTTGTACCTTTCATCAAGGAGCTCCCGACCATGATATTGAGAATTGCTACCCTTTGAAGTATGAGGTCCAGAAGATAGTAAAAAGTGGGATGATGTCCTTTAAGGATCGTGTGCCAAATGTGAAAGCTAACCCATTGCATGCTCATGGTAATTCCTCTGTTAATATGGTAGATGGATGTCCAGGAAGTTCCCAAGTGTTCGATGTGCGACGTATTCATCGGTCCTTAGTAGAGATGCATAAGACCCCATGTACTATTAGTGATTGTGAGCACGACCATGACAGTTATGCAATTTGCAGTGTAAACCCTCATGGGTGTTCAATTGTCAAGAGAGATATCCAGAAGTCGAGGGATATAGATGATGTCAATGTGATAGTACTGGTGTTTAAGACCTCTGAGCGGCTAGTGATTCAATTTGATAGTAGAAACAACATCAACATCAACATATTGGTATCACCGTTAGTAATACGGTTAGTGGGTCGCGTCCCGTATGCATCCGATAGAGCTGCTCCAAACTCCTTCCAAAATTTCAGTGTTGTCTCTACTTATGAATTCTATAGCGCACAGAGAAGCATTGCAAAAAGTATTGGAGCAAGCTTATGTTGAACATGATGTAACAGTGGATCAGTTTGACCATATTATGGCTAACATCACTTCCTGCAACAACTTGAGCTTTTTTGATGAAGAACTTGTCGAGGAAGGCCGAAATCACAACCCAACGCTGCACATATCAATGAATTGTAAGGAGGATGCATTGTTAAATGTGTTAGTTGATACCAGTTATTCGTTGAATGTGCTCCCCAAATCAACTCTGTCCAGATTATCGTATCTAGGTGCTCCTATGAGATACAATGGTGTGATCGTCAAAGCTTTTGATGGTTCTCGCAAAACTGTTATTGGTGAGGTGAACCTTCCAGTGAAGATAGGTCCAAGTGATTTCCAAATTACTTTTCAAGTAATGGACATCCACCCGGCTTATAACTACTTGTTAGGAAGGTCGTGGATACATAAAGCTGGAGCTGTTACATCCACTCTGCACCAGAAGTTGAAATTTATGAAGAATGGCAAGCTTGTCATTGTTGGTGGAGAGAAAGCACTATTGGTAAGTCACCTGTCGTCTTTCTCATATGTGGAAGTTAAGGAAGAGGTTGGAACTCCGTTCCAAGTTCTATCTTTGATGAAGAGAAGAAAGTTGGGGCACACATGTCCTCTTTTAAAGACGCTCAGAAGACTGATCAGTAGGGCGGATGGTAGAGGTCGCCATGAACAAGAACCGAGCCGGTTTAGGTTTCCAGCAAGGGATGTCTGTTGTCAAAGTTAAAGATATGCACCCTAGTTTCCGTAGCGGAGGGTTCAGTCTTGGTAATGAACAACACTCAACTGCAGTGATCGAGGGGGATGAAGATGAAGACTGCACCAATTTTGTGACGCATGGAAAAGCTTGCAACAATTGGATCGTTTTCAATGTTCCTGTTATTGCTCATCGCTCTAAGTAATTGTTTTTATTATTTTTGAAAATCCTTCTCCTATGCCTAAGGGAGAAGCGAACATTGTTGGGCATATTTCAAATTAATCATCAATAAAATGCAATTCTATTCATCCATATCTATGATGTTTTATTTTTACTTTTTGCTTTTCTGAAAATGGTAATCACATAAAACATGATTAAATAAATAATGATTATCCATTTGCATAATATTTGGTCACAATTAACTTCTCTAAAATCAAAATATCAAATCATTATGCAGGTTGGTTTCTAAACCCATTAAATACAATGATCCTACTCCTTCTCCAAACTTCGAATTCCCTGTGTTTGAGGATGAGGAAGAAAGTGATGAAGAAGTGCCTGATGAGTTGTCTCGTCTACTTGAGCACGACGAAAAAGCCATTCATCCATTCGAAGAGCAGATTGAGTTAGTCAACTTCGGTTCCGAAGATGATGTGAAGAAAGTCAAGATTGGGTCTCGACTATGTCCAGAGGTTAAGAAGGGGTTGATTGATCTTCTCTAAGAGTATTCAGATGTGTTTGCTTGGTCCTATCAAGAAATTCCTAGTTTGGATTCTGAAATTGTGGAGCATAGATTGTAGTTGAAGCCAAAATGCTCGCCAATCAAGAAAAAGATGAGGAGGACTCATCCTGACATGGCAGTAAAGATCAAAGAGGAAGTGCAGAAGCAGATTGATGCTGGTCTCCTTGTTACTGCTGAGTATCCGCAGTGGGTAACCAATATTGTGCCCGTTACTAAGAAAGATGGAAAAGTCCGTACGTGTGTTGATTATAGAGATTTGAACAAAGCTAGTCCGAAAGAAGATTTGCCTCTGCCATACATTAATATGTTGGTAGAAAATACAACTAAGTTCAAAGTCTTTTCATTTATGGACGGATTTTCCGGTTATAATAAAATTAAAATGGCACCCAAAGATATGGAGAAGACCACATTCATTACACCTTGGGGAACATTCTGTTATAGAGTGATGCCTTTCGGTTTAAAGAATGCTGGTGCAACATACCAGAGAGCAGTGACCACTCTTTTTCATGATATGATGCACAAAGAGATCGAAGGTTATATTGATGATATGATTGCTAAATCTATTGATGAAGAAGAGCATGTTGAACATTTGTTGAAGTTATTCGAGCGTTTGAGGAAGTACAAACTCCATTTGAATCCCAATAAGTGTACTTTTGGTGTTCGTTCTGGTAAGTTGTTGGACTTTATTGTCAGCGAGAAGGGTATTGAAGTTGATCCTGCCAAGGCCAAAGCAATACAAGAGATGCATGTGCCCAAAACTGAGAAGCAAGTCAGAGGTTTTCTCGACTGCTTATATTATATCTCAAGATTCATTTCGCATATGACTGCCACGTGTACACCTATATTCAAGCTTCTTCAGAAAGATCAGTCTTGTGATTGGACCAAGGATTGCCATAAAGCTTTTGACAGTATCAAAGAGTATCTGCTTGAGCCTCCGATTCTGTCTCCACCTGTTGAAGGAAGACCGTTGATCATGTATTTCATTGTGCTTGATGAAAGTATGGGTTGTGTTCTTGGTCAGTAAGATGAAACTGGAAAGAAAGAATATTCAATTTACTACCTCAGTAAGAAGTTCACCGACTATGAGACTCGGTATTCTATGCTTGAAAAGACTTGTTATGCATTGGCTTGGGCTGCTAAGCGTCTGTGTCAGTATGTGCTGAATCATACTACTTGGTTGATATCCAAAATGGATCCAATCAAGTATATTTTTGATAAGCCTGCTTTAACTTAGAGGATTTCCCGTTGGCGAATGTTATTATCAGAGTATGATATCGAATACCAATCTCAGAAAGCTATTAAAGGTAGTGTCTTGGTTGACCATTTGGCACACCAACCTATTGAAGATTATTAGTCAGTGCAATACGATTTTCCTAATGAAGAGATTTTGTACCTAAAGACGAAAGATTGTGATGAACCATTGCTTGAAGAAGGGCCAAAACCTGGTTCCCGCTGGGGCATGGTATTTGATGGAGCCGTTAATCAGTATGGTAATGGCATTGGGCAGTGATTATTACTCCTCAAGGCACGCATTTTCTGTTTATAGCTAGATTGACTTTCAAGTGTACAAATAATATGGCTGAGTATGAAGCTTGCATTATGGGGCTTGAAGAGGCCATTGATCTCAGAATCAAGTATTTAGACATCTATGGAGATTCATCTTTGGTTGTGAATCAGATCAAGGGTGAATGGGAGACGAATCAACCCGATTTGATACCATATAGAGATTATGCGAGGAGGATTTCAAATTTCTTTACAAAGGTTGAATTTCATCATATCCCTCGAGATGAAAACCGGATGGAAGATGATCTTGCAATGTTGGCTTCTATGATTATGGTGAAGTTCTGGAATGAAGTTCCTAATTTGATTGTGATGCATCTTGATAGGCCAGCGCATGTGTTTGCTGTTGAAGAGATCAAAGATTAAAAGTCGTGGTATTTTGATATCAAGTGTTTTCTCCAAAGTCAGACTTACCCGTCTGGGGAATCTTCGAAAGATAAGAAGACTTTGAGAAGATTAGCTGGTAATTTCTACCTAAACAGTGATGTGCTTTACAAGATAAACTTCGATATGGTTCTGCTCAGATGCGTGGATAGACACGAAGCAGACTTATTGATGACTGAAGTCCATGAAGGTTCCTTTGGTACTCATTCCAATGGACATGCTATGGCTAAGAAGATGTTGAGAGAAAGTTATTATTGGCTGACAATGGAATTTGACTGTTGCAAATTTGTGAAGAAATGCCACAAGTGTTAAGTATATGCAGATAAGATTCATGTTCCTTCGACACTGTTGAATGTCATTTCCTCTCCATGGCCTTTCTCCATGTGGGGAATTGATATGATCGGCATGATTGGGGCCAAAGCTTCGAATGGACATCGTTTTAGTGGCTATTGACTACTTCACAAAGTGGGTTGAAGCGACATCGTATGCAAATGTTGTTGGTGTAAGCCCTAGAGGCCAATACTTTTGGTACTTGTATCGAATTATTTATTAATAATAAAAGGCTTTTTCTTTATTATGTTTGTCTAATAAAGTCCCTAGAATAGATAGTCCGTTTAATGTATCAAGTGTGACTTAATCATGAGATCACATTAAACATAAGGACACTATTTTTAAAGTATCCATAGTCGAGCTTTAAAGTGGGATAACATTAAAGCATTAAGACTATTATATATATAGACTGATGATCACATCTCATGGATCATGGATAAGGAGTTATCAAGTCTTAAACATAGGTATGAATATTAAGAGTAATATTTATACTGGATTGACCCGCTATGAGAATACTATATAGAATGTTATGCAAAGTTTCATAAGTTATTCTCATGGTGATAATGGTGTATACCACCCTTCGACCTGAAACCAATATGGACCCTAGATGTAGAGTCGAGTGCCTTATTGCTGATCAAACGGTGTCCGTAACTGGATGACCATAAAGACAGTTGATGGGTACTCCACGAAGCGTGCTAAGGGACATGAGTGACCTAGATGGAATTTGCCCATCCTGCGTAATAGGATAAATGTCTATGGGCCCAATATTGAACTGGATAAGGATGACACGGTCTATGACTTGTGTTCAATATAGACATAAGGGAAAAAGGGTAATTGTACATATAAGTATTATCACAAAAGGATTTGTCAGATCACATGTCATTTTCGGGTCTTGGGTAGCAGTGATGTGTTGCTAGATACCGCTCACTGTTTATTATGTTAAATACGTGATTTAATATAATTGCCAATGCAGCGAAAACCTACAGGGTCACACACAAAAGGATGGATTGATGAGAGATAAAGTAACTAAGGAATACCGTAATGTACGGTGCCCTTAAGTGAATTGTAGAACATCGTAAGGTACGGTGTACTTAAGTAGAATACAAAATATGGTAAGGTACCACGCGCTTAAGTGATTTTGGCATATTATAAGATATGGGCCACATACACTTGAGTGGGCTTTTTAGCTTTCAGCCCACACAAGTGGTTCTATAAATAGAACCCTTCATTCGTAGCAGCTAGCGCTGAGATTGAAGGAATCCGTTCGTGTGGACTGAGTAGAGGCGTTGTCATCGTTCAACGTTTGTGATCGCTTCGCAGATCTGCATCAAAGGTTACAATCGCCATAAGAGGTAACAATTCTATCACTGATCATGCTCATTCGTAAGGATCACTAAAGGAGAAATTTTAAATTCTGCTGCGTTTTGGATCACCATTCTCCTTCAAATGTAACCAAGCAAGTTATTGTGAGGTTTATCAAGAATCAAATTATATGCTGTTATGGTGTGCCAAATAAGATCATTACTGATAATGGATCGAACTTAAACAATAATATGGTTGAAGCTCTTTGTAAAGACTTCAAGATTGCACACCATAATTCTTCTCCATACACACCTAATATGAATGAGGCTGTTGAAGCTGCAAATAAGAACATTAAGAAGATCATCCAGAAGATGGTTGTGACGTACAAGGATTGGCATGAGATGCTCCCATTTTCTTTGCACGGGTATCATACATCCATCTGCACCTCAACAGGGGCAATCCCTTTCTCACTTGTTTATGGTATGGAAGTTGTGCTCCCAGTAGAGGTTGAGATCCTATCACTGCGTGTTTTGATGGAAGCCAAGTTGGCAGAAGCTGAATAGTGTCAGACCAGGTATGACCAGTTGAATTTGATCAAAGAGAAGAGTTTGACTACCATGTGTCATGGTCAGTTATATCAGCAAAGAATGAAGAAAGCGTTTGATAAGAAGGTCAGACCTAGTGTGTTCAAAGAAGGTGACCTTGTGCTCAAGAAGATTTTATCCTTTAAACCAGATTCTAGGGGCAAATGGACTCCTAATTATGAAGGTCCATACGTTGTCAAGAAATACTTCTCCTAAAAAAGAAAAGAACGGATTGCCAAGTCGAAAACCCGAAAGGGCGGCTTAGGCAAAAAATGAGCGTCTCGGTGGATTGAAAACCTAAAAGGGCGATCCAGGAAAAAGTTAGAGACATAAAACAAAAATATTATCCTGATAAATTGAGTACCCCTTCTTGGGGTAATTTATGCAAAAAAGTTAGGGATCATGGTAAGTAACTGCATTCTGTTCATCTTCAGTATTGAAGACATTCTTAAGCATATCATTTGGTTCTGATTCATCCTCAACCGAAGCCAAGAACACAATGGATATCAAAGTTGGTATAAGTATTAGTGATCATTGTATTCAATGTAGTCCTTTTCCATGTAAATTACCATTTTTCAACTTTTGTAAAGATCTATGGAGTCTTGTCATTTACAGGCTATCATTCTACTAACTAAAGTTGAGCTTTTTATCCAATTGTTTCTACTCTTATTTATCTTTCAGCCATATGGAATTTAATTTTATGATGATCAATTTGAAATTGAATTTTTAAGTCAAAATCATGTTTTCTTAAATAATTAAAGCAGTTACTTTAAAAAGCAATTGATTTCAGTTAAGGAATATCAACAGCGGCCTGAGGACAGGTAAGCCCTAAGATGCGGAGCATTATTGGTTTTCCCCAAGCAGTTGGAATGAGCTCTGTGTTTTCCCAGCAACGTTTCAGCATCTCCGACCGATTTTTGTTAATTTCCCTCGAGTTGTAGGCACGTTGTCTCAGCAATTCGCATAGATCCAACACATAATTCTTGTTTCCCCTCAAGTCTCCAGCGGATCTCATTCATCACAGATTCTAGAGTAGTATGTTGGATCCTCTGTAGGGTTGTCTCCCATTTGATGTGGTGTTGACCTAAAATTCCCCGCAGAGTTGATGACGCGGTTTCTCAGCAAATCTTATTCTCTCCCTCAGCCAGGGTTGAGCCTTTGAGATGGGTGATTCACGATCATCCTTTACCTCTCTTTCTCCAGTTGGTTCCCTCCTATTGAAATTGCCCGAGTGTTGTATTGATGATTCTGACCAACGACAGTTGTATCCTCTGTGATCGTTTTGTCAGCATAATCATCATATATACATATACATATACATCCATAGATTTCATTATTGCATTATTATTTTCACTTTGTGATTCATTATTTCATTATCCTTTGCTATGGTAGAATCATCCCCCCCTGCAGATCCAGTGTGTATGTCCTCTTTCAATTGTAGAGTGTCAGCCCTCCTAAGCAGAAAAAATTTGACCTTTCTCATTCCCCACTGAGTTATTTCCTCGTGGATGATTATTTCAGTTTCCTCCCCAGTTGATTATCTGGATGGAACCACTCCCCCTGAGCTATATCCTCATTGGGTTGAGTATTTAATTGACCGTTTCTTTCTAGCTCTTACCTAGATAGATGCTTTTGGTCCCCTAAGAGTCTATTACCCAATCGCTGGTAATATTCTTCTCGATTTGCGAGTATTTTACTTTTTCCCAATACCCGACAAGAGTAATCTTTTTTCCCTAGCGAATTTGTTCTCATGTTTCCCTAGGGAGTCCATCCTTGATATGTTCATCCTAACCAATGACGGATATTCTCTCTCTTTGGTATTCTACCCAGTAAAAAGGTAGTTGTAATCCCTATTTCTTCCCTCAGAGGGTTAATCCTTGATATGTTCATCCTAACCGATGACCGTTTTCCTCATCTTTGCGGTCTTCTACCCAGTAACCGGTAGTTGTAAATCCTGCTTCCCCTTGCGGAGTCTATCCTTGATATGTTCATTTTAACCGGTGACGAATATTCTCTCTTTTGGTTTTCTGTCCAGTAACTGATAGACGTAATTCCTATTTCTCCCCTCAGAGTCTATCCTTGATATGTTCATCCTAACTGGTGACAGATATCCTCTTTTTGGTATTCTACCTAGTAAAAAGGTAGTTGTAATCCCTATTTTCCCCAAAGGGTTAATCCTTGATATGTTCATCCTAACCGATGACGAGTTTCTTCCTCTTTTTGGTCTTCTGCCTGATAGCCAGTAGTTGTAAATCCTATTTCCCCTTTTGCAGAGTCTATCCTTGATATTTTCATCCTAACCGCTGACATATATTCTCTCCTTTGGTATTCTATCTAGTAGCTGATAGATATAATTCCTATTTCTCCTCTCGGAGTCTATCCTTAATATGTTTATCTTAACCGATGGCAGATATTCTTCCCTTTGATTCTATCCTTAATATGTTCATTTTAATCAGTGACAAATATATTCTCTCTTTGGTCTTCTGCACAGTAATCGGTAGTTGTAAACCCTACTTTGCTTTTCCCCAACAGGTTATTCTTACCCAATAACTGGTAATGAATACACCTCCGGGTTACCCTCAATGAGTCACCCTTGATATGTTTACCCTAACCGGTAACGAATGTCCTCTTTGACAGATTTTGTTATCTCCTTACCCAGTAACCAGTAGTAGATAATATACTTCTGATACTCCTGTGTTGAAGTTCTTTTCTTCCCCAGTTGAGTTTGAGTGCGTATTTCCTCAGTGAAATCGTCGTCCCCTATTTGGATTGAGTATTTTAGTTTTGTCCTGATTTACCTGTTTCCCCTGCAGATTTTCCCTTTTTATCCACGACTGGGTCTTTCCATTGATTTATTTTCAGGGAATCTCTCGTGTCCCCCAGCAGTTTTAGTTGTAGCCTAGACTACGCATAAATTATTATCCCCTAGAGTCTCTGTCTCCCCAATGAATTTTCCTTAGGGAATGCATTATGCTCCTGCGGGCTTTCGGTCTCTCCGCATTCTTTTCCTTTGTGGCAACATTTTCCCCACAGAGATTATTTTAGCATTCATATCATTTGCATCATGAGGTCTCTTAGGGACCAAAATTTATTTCTATATATTGTTATTTAAGTCCATTATACTGAGTCAATATGAAGATTTTAACCTTCATCTCCTCAGCTAGAACGTCCTTAAATAGGGGCTGCTGTAAGACCCCAATTTTGACCCTAAGATCCCTCATGCTATCTCATCATATGCATTGGGATCACACATTAGCATCCTCCCTACCCCTCATTCATTGGGTTTGCATTGGGAGAGGTCACCAAGCATTTTTGGTTGTATCATACTTTGTTTTTCTTTGTCTACTAACCAAAATACCAAAAATATGTTATTGTATAGTTTAACTCTTTTGTAGGTAGTGCACATGCTCACTGTAACACGGTGGGAGAACTGACTTTAGTTAAATGTTGCGGATAGCAAGAGTCGCAACCGACTTTTATTTTATCCAAAAGGAAAGGACATAAAAGAACAGGAAAGACCTTAAAAAGATTTTGAGTTCGGGGGGTAGGTTATACAAAGGGAAGGTATTAGCACCCTTTATATCCATGGTTATCCATGGGCTCTTAGTTACTTAGCTCACTTTGTTTGTTTGCAAGAGTGTAGTGTGTGATTAGAAAAATTTCTTTAAGTACTTTGTAATGACCCTCGTATGGGTGTATACAAAGCCTAGTTTAGAAATTGTGAGGTGTAAAAGTAATTTTGAAAAGTGTGAGCAAGTAACTATGAGATACCTACCCTAGATTAAGTCTTTCGTGTTCTCGTATATTCTTTCAATGGTAAGACTGTCCCTATTATTAAGGAATAGGTAGTCATTACCTTGGATGTGTTTAAGGGACGGGCGTAGGATCATCGTATGGTCAATGAAGGCAACATAAGGGGTGTCTTTAGCAACTCGTAGGGACTATCATCATATTTACCGAAGGGACAAGATCATTATATCGTAGGCAACCTTGTAGGGACTTGATCTTTTAAGTTTATAGGGACTTGATGATTTTTCTGTTTCAAGGGACTTGATGATTTTTCTGTTTGAAGGGACTTTGCTTAAGACACCCCTATTTTCGAGGGACTTGACCATTTAAAGAAGGCAACCAAGAGGAATACCCTAGGAAGTACAGATGGCGATCAAAGATCGACTTACGTGTGTGAGTGTTATTTTTCAGATATTTGTCTTGAATTTAATTTTCTAAGTTCAATTATTTACAGTTAGTTTTTTGCACTCCCTAAATTACTAACCACGCAATAAATATTTACAAAAATAAAAGCAAGAAAAATAAATTCCTAAACTATTACATGGCTATGGGACAGATACATAATAATCAGGCGAGAAAGAATAAATTTACAACCTATACATTTGTTCCTAATATTATAAATAAAACAAAATTAAAATAAGGAAAATAATGAAGCAAAAATAGAATAGATAAAAGCAAATAATAATAAAATAATAAATAAACAATGGTAATAAAGCAATAATAAAATAACAATAATAATAAAGTGATAATAAAAAGGTTAGAATTTTAAAAGAAATTATTTTAGGTTAAACAAGTTAGATTTTTTAGAAGTTATTAGAAAAATATGAGTTTAAAATAAATTAGTAATAATAAAAGAATTTAAAATACATTAATGTACAAATTATAAAATAAAAGAGTTATATGAAAAATATTAAGTTAGTTATTTACAAAATAAATAAAGATTATAGAAAATATCAAATTATTAGATTAATAGGTTTATTATTATTATTCAATTAGAAAAATGGTCAATTAGATTTTATTTACAAAATATATAAGGATTTATTATTATAAGTAAGTAAAAAAAAAAGTTATTAAAATAGTTAGTATTTATTATTTATTTACAAAAAATATAAAGGTTATAGAAAAATATTAAATAATTAATTTAGTAAGTTTTCACGCCCTACATTACTAAACCACGCAGTTAATATAGGATCAATGACAGGAATTTAAATGGCAGAAAAATAAATGGAAGAAAAATAAAATGGCAGAAAATAAAATCTTAATTATTACAACGCTTTGGTGCAGTTACATAATAAAGATGGCGAAAAGTAAAACTGAAAATATTACAAGTTAAAACTTAAAATATTACAAGGGCGAAGCAGTTATAGTGTATGAATAACATAAATATGAGCGAAAATAGGAAATAATAATAAGGTTTGTTAAGGTTTAAGAAAATGTTTATGGTTTAAAGGAAATAACACGGTTAAAGTTTTACGTTTGAAATTTAGAGTTTGTGGCAAAATTGTCAGGGTTTAGGAAAAATCAGGGTAGTTAGTTATGAAAGAAATGTGCAGATCTAAATATATGTATATAAAAAAAATATGAATTAAAAAAAACAACGGCGTTGCTAGCGCAAAATTGCGATCATCGCAACTGGATCGGATAACACAAATGTCACGCCTCATACACGTATATGTGAAAACGGCGTATTGACACGATCCGATCCGAAAACATAATCAAATTATAACATAAAATAGAAATATATATATATTTAACATACTAGTTACATATATGAACATGTATTTGAAACACAGTAACAAATATATCAACAAAATAGATAAAGTATATATCATATATAAACTATTACCAAACTGTGTGTACGATAGTATAGATCAGCCACTCTCAGTTTCTCTTTTTTGTTCTGTCCTTTGGCCTCCCTCTATCAGTCATGCTAGTAAATATATATAGGAACAAATTAGGTTAATGATAATGGGCCTAAGTTTATTTTGAAACCCAATATTGAATTAAAAACTGAATAAAGTTAAATAATTAAAATAGTTAAAAAAAAAACTAATTAACCTATTTATTTATTCTAGACCCAATATAAAAATAAATAGACTAAAAAAAAAATAAAAGTCGGGCACCAAAATGCTCGAAAAAATAAAATGAACACGTCAAAATAATCAGCGCGAAATAAATGACTCGGAAAAATACAGCGTTTGGTCGGATTTTGAGATAAAAATTATGACCGTTTAAACTGCTCAGACTGATCAACATATGACCAAAAATAGTCGTAAAAATATTTTTAGCATGTCAAATTAAACCACGTGAACCGCAGATTAATGTTACCGACATTTGCAAACTTAAACTTGACATTTTTTCGTTTACTAATTTTAGGCACAGTTAAAAAGTTAATTTGACCAGTCTGTTTGTAAATTCCGAGAAATTATTCCGGCTAATATTAAGACAGAAAAAAATGTTATGCTATGAAGATGATGCAAATGAATGTGAAACAAAAAATTGGTTAGAGTTAAAAATAGAGGGCAAATTTTGGGGTGCAACAGCTGCCCCTGTTCAATTTTCTGAAACCTGAGGAGTTAGATTGGCCTGTGTGCCATTCGTGACTTGGAAGGTTGAAGGGGATTGAACACAAAAGCCCAAAAATTTGCACTCGCCGGTGCGTAAAGTAACACTGATGACTAGTTGTATATGCTTAAGTGGGCTTGAAGATGCCACTTGGAAGAACTGGAGATGGGCTTATAGATGCCATCCATAATATCAGGAGGTGATAATATCTTGATGTTGATACTGGATATCAGTACTAGGTCTTCGTATAGGCCGTCTCTGAATCGTATCTAAGAACATACTTTTAATTTAAGTGTCAGAACCAAATCTTCGTGGCGATTTCTTTCTGAATTAAGTATCAGCACTAGACTTTCGTATAGATCGTCTCTGAACTGTTTTGAATTGTTGAATAGACCAGTAGAAATAAATCTTCGTGATGATTATCTCTTCTGGAAATATCCTGGATTAGGGAATAGATCTTCGTATAGACCATTTGCCTACTATCCAAGAACAAAAGAATATCAGGATTAAATCTTCTGAGAATATCCTGGACTAGGGAATAGATCTTCGTATAGACCGTTTGCCTACTATCCAAGAACAAAAGAATATCAGGATGAAATCTCCTGAAAATATCATGGACTAGGGAATAGATCTTCGTATAGACCGTTTGCCTACTATCCGAGGACAAAAGAGTATCAGGATTAACTCTCCTGAAAACATCCTGGACTAGGGAATAGATCTTCGTATAGACCGTTTGCCTACTATCCAAGGACACCTTGAGTAATGATTAAGTATCAACACTAGATCTTCATATAGATCGTTTCTGACCTGTTGTGAATTGTTGATAGTATTTTATCTGTATATAACCATCCTGCAAGGAAAAGGTTAGTTTATGCAATATGTATGCATGCATGGCATGGTGCATCTAAGTAAATGTATTATGCACTTATGGATATGCTATGGTATGATGTAAATGATGTATGTATGAATCATGCGGCCTGAAGCGTCCGGATATCTTTGTATAACAACTGCTGGCTAGGGAAAATAAATCCCGATTCGTTGCTGAAGAGTATGAAGAACTCGTTTCCGTCTTGTTTGATAGTATAGTATTTGTCACTTCCCGTATTCGTTCGTCGTACTTCTATTGAAGGAATAAGTTCCTGAGTATCCCGACTGAGGATAAAAGAGATGGACATAAATTCAAGGGGAGACGTAATTCGAAGCATCTATAAAGATAGTTTTGCTCTACTGGGGATTTGTAGTGGGGATGAACCGGCGAAGCTTCGTTGAACTACTACCCTCGTTCGTCCTTAGTAAATACTATTACTGCATTTTATGCATTTCTGGTAAACATCAATCGTATTCAAAAGCATACATACATTCAAACACAACCAATGGACGTTTTCGCTTATGTAAATAGAGTAAAAGTAAATCTGGATTCAAAGATGAAATTTTATTTATATCACAAAGTGACCTATACATAGGCAAGTTTGTACAAGGAGACAGAAATCCTAGTAAGAGGAATTCGTCGTAAATTTTTTATAAAACAAAGAAAACAGCTATGTGAAAAATGATCCTATTGAGTTTCAATTCTACTATTGCCATTATCTTCAAATATCTCATCTTCTGCTGTTGAGACAGAAACGATTGGATTGATCTTTATCTGTTTGAACTTGATTTAGGTAGCACCATCAGTTGAAGTTACATGAGTGATCCAAACGAGACATAGTCATACGCTTTAATCCCTAACTTTTGCCTGGATTGCCCTTTCAGGTTTTCAATCCACCGGGATACCCTTTTTTGCCCAAGACGCCTTTTCAGGTTTTTGACTTGCCGGGTGTACATTTTTTTTATATATATCCCTAATTTTTGCCCGAACCCTTTTGGTTTGCCGGGATGCCCTTATTTTTGCCTAGGCCAGTCAACCTAGTGGGTCTCTTTTTATGCATAGTATTTTTTAACTATGTCTGCGTTTACAGGCTGTGGAAAGTCTTCACCATCCATAGTAGTAAGCATCATGGCACCTCCTGAGAATACTCTTTTGACCACAAATGGTCCTTCATATGTAGGAGTCCACTTGCCCCTAGGATCACCCTGTGGTAGTATGATACGCTTGATTACCAAGTCACCAGCCTGATATACCTTTGGCTTAACCTTCTTATTGAAAGCTTTGATCATCCGTTTCTGGTACATCTGACCATGACAAACAGCTGCCAACCTCTTCTCATCAATCAAATTTATCTGGTCGAGTCGAGTCTAAATCCATTCATCCTCGTCTAAACCTGCCTCTTTCATGATTCTTAGAGAGGGAATCTGAACTTCCACTGGTAACACGGCTTCCATTCCGTAGACCAAAGAGAAAGGAGTTTCCCCTGTCAAAGTGCGCACTGAAGTGCGATAACCATGAAGAGCAAAGGGTAACATATCATGCCAGTCTTTGTATGTTACTGTCATCTTTTGTATGATCTTCTTAATATTCTTATTAGCAGCCTCCACGATGCCATTCATCTTTGGCCGGTACGGAGAAGAGTTATGGTGTTTTATTTTGAACTGCGTGCAGAGTTCAGCAATCATCTTGTTGTTCTTCCGGAGAGCAGGTTTCTCAGATGTATATTTGATAAGATCCATCTTAGAAATCAATAAAGTGGTATGATTCAACATATACTGTCTTAGTCGGCGAGCAGCCTAAGCCAAAGCATAGCAAGCTTTCTCGAGCTGGGAGTATCTTGTTTCACAGTCGGTACCTTTTGCTAAGGTAGTATATTGCATGCTCTTTTCGACCAGACTCGTCATGTTGCCCCAACACACACCCTATTGAATTTTCTAACACGGTCAAATACATGATTAGAGGTCTTCCTTCAACTGGTGGCATCAGATTTATAGGTTCTTGGAGATACTTCTTGGTTTTGTCAAAAGCTTCTTGACATTCATCATTCCATATCATCTCTTGATTTTTCCAGCGAAAACCTCTACATAGTCACGTAACATCCGACTCAATCTTTCTTTGACACTGTTTTCCAAGCCTGCTCCTATTTTGACTTCTTTCTTGTCTACTTCAGTACCCAGATTTACAACCTCAATTGATTCCTCATGCGGCTGTGTAACTTTCTCTTCTTGTTGTAATAACCTAGCAAGCTCTACAGGTACTTCACAATCTTCATCCTTTCCATCTTCAGCTTGATAGATCGAATTCTCGAAATTATAATTGGCAATAGTAGAACTGTTATCAACAGGATCCATAGTGGATGAGGATCTGTATTTTAGTGATGTGGGTGTGTGTAAGAACACATAGCTGATGAAAATAAAATAAAAGAAAAACAAAGAGCCCAATATTTACGAAAACAAAACGTCCATTGATTTTTATTGAATGAAGTATGCAAATGAAATGACATCCCGAAACAAGCATACCATTGTGCTCCGGGTAAGGCACAAGGCTTAAAAGTTTAATTACAAACTTAAAAATAACAACACAGTAATAGTATTTACTCCTGACTAAAGGAGATAGGAATAACGTCTTCAGTCTTCCAATTGTTGAGCCCATCACCCACAGTAGGAAAAATCCAGTTATCCAGATTGTAGTCTTCATTATAGTCACCCACAACATTGATTTGATCTTTCATGTTCCCTTGATTGGTGATACGAACAGCACGAGCACGACGAACAGCCTTCTGGGACTCTGCAGTGAAACCCAAACCAAACTTGTCAGACTTGTAAGGAATGTCGGGAAGCTGACCCCAAATAGTACAACCACCTTCTTCAACCACAGCTCTAGCATCTTTGAGGGAAGCCATTGTAGGAGGTACTCTGGTAACCACAAGAACTCTTTTAACCACAGGAGGAGCTTTAGTAGCGGGAACGACCCAAGGAACTACTTCAAATGTCTGGCAAAGAGTCTCAACATATTCACCTTCCACTTCAACATACTTAAATGTATTCACATGACTGACCATATATTCTTCCTCTCCATAAACAGTTACGATCTTTCCCTTCACTGGATATCTCAGCTTCTGATGTAGAGTGGAGGTTACAGCACCTGCCCCGTGGATCCAGGGGCGCCCAAGCAAACAAGAGTACGCAGGACGAATATCCATTACATAGAAGGTAGAATCGAAGACTTGAGAGCCTACTTTGATCGGGAGATCTATTTCTCCATGCACCACTCTTCTTGAACCATCAAAGGCTCTCACCACTATATTACTTGGTCTTAACACAGCATCTTCAGGACTGAGCTTGTTCAGAACCTCTTTGGGAAGTACATTCAATGAAGAGCCATTGTCTATCAGCACATGAGTCAAGGTAGTGCCCCTACATTCAATGGAGATATGTAAAGCTCTGTTATGGTTTCTTTTGGCAGGAGTCAAGTCAGCATCAGAAAAACCTAACCCATTATCATAAGTCAGATGTGCAACACAATTTTCAAATTGATCCACAGAAATTTCATTTGGTACATGAGAAGTCCTTAAGAATTTGATCAAGGCTTTAGCATGAGCCTCAGAACACACCAACAAAGACAACATGGAAATTTTGGAGGGAGTATGCCCCAACTGGTCAACAATATCATAATCACTCTTACGAATGATCTTCAGCACTTCTTCCATCTGTTTAGAGAGATTTTCAGCAGTCGGTGCTTCAGCTTACACAGGTTCAACCATAGGACCTTTGCCTCGAGCATCAGTACTTGGCTCAGAAGTGGAGGTAGTAGTTGGAGGAACTGTATTTTTTGAGGTAGCTGGAGGAGAGAAAATTCTTCCACTTCTGGTGATCTTACTAGATCCAGCAATATTATCAACATCAAGGTTATCATCAGTAACAGGTGTATCAGTCAAAGGTTCCTGCTTAACACCATGGATATAAACATCAGAACCGTAATTCCAGGTATAGCTTTATCAGAAGTATAAGGAATAGGGCCAGGAGTGGTAATAATCATGGGAGGCACTCTAACTTCAGCAACAGTCTTCACCAGGCCTTCAGCAGTAATTTTGATAGGACCCTTGGAAGTGATCTTGACAGTCTGTTCAAGAGCCATTTCTGCTGAAATAAACAGCGAGAAGATAAGATATCTGTTCATAAGAAACCTGTGATGCAATAATATGGTATGTAGATGCTTATGCAATGTTTTCAAGGACCGTAGGATTTAAATTTGTGTAAACCACCAAAAGTAAGTTTTTATTAGTAATAAACTTGTTTGCCCCTTGGGCTTACAATAAAAATGAAATGAATACAAAAAATGGGGTTTTAAGTCTCCCATGGACGTTTCCTCTTTGTGTTGAGGTATGAGTTGAGATTCCGCTCCTCGTGAAGTTGTTTTGTTAGCTCCAGGATTCTTTCCTGACTTGCCTTGTAATGAGTCTCAAAAGTATCTCTTTGCTCCTTCAACTGGATCCAGGACCTCTGTAACTCTTCCATGTCAGTGGGCATGTCTGGATGAAGAATGATGTAAGAAGTATCTCCTTCAGCAACAGGCTCCATGGTAACTGGCAGGATAGCAGGATATGGCATCATAAGAGTCTGAGCACGAGATCGTACCCATCTGAGATATGGTTCCATAGGAATAGTGTACTTGGGTTCCAGAGTCTTGTTGTCAACCTTGTTCACTTTACCCCATGCTCGTATGAACCTTTGACGGTAACCTTGAAGATCGTTGTCGTAGTCGAACACAATACCCTGAATAAGCATGTCATGAAGACCATCAGTCCGAGCGTAACCAAACTGACGTAGAGCTAAAGAAGGGTTGTAGGTAATTCCCCCTCTTATGCCAAGGAGTGGCACATTAGGGAACTCCCCACAACGGTCAATGATGGTAACATTCTCCATAGATCTAGAGCACCAACGAATATCTGAATGAGAAAGTGACATAATCCTCTTGGACCACCTGAACCCTTGTTCATTCTTCATCACTGATCGAGGAAGGTGAGAAATAAACCACCTAGATAATAGAGGTATGCAACACACCAGAGTTCCTCGTGCCTTCGTAGTACGGGTATGAAGAGAGTGTAAGATGTCTCCAAGTAATGTAGGCACTGGATTGCGAGTCAGAAATATGTTGATGGCGTGTACGTCTATGAACTGGTCTGGATTGGGGAACAGTACTAAGCCATAAATCAATAGGGCTAAGATCTCCTCAAAAGCATCATAACTCATAGCCTTCAGGAATACTTGAGCTTTCTCCATCAATACCTTAGCAAGAATACCCTTAACTCCACTCCTTGTTTCTAGGACAATGTCTGATTTCTTTAAATGTAAGGCTGCAACAATGACTTTAGGTTTAGGCTCTTTTTCCAAGCCTGTGAAGGGTTTCTGATCAAGAATAGGTATACCCAGAAGCTTGGAGAACTCTTCCATTGTAGGAACCAGCTGATAGTCGGGAAATGTGAAGCAATGATGTTTAGGGTCAAAGAACTGAAACAGGACACTCATCATGTCTTCATTGAACCCTGAAGTGACTAGATCCAGTAGGTGACCATGCCTCTTGATGAACTGGGAGTTTTCAGAAACTTGAGAGACCAATTCCTTAAGCTTAGGAGGTATTCCTACAAAGTTGATCCGGATAGTATACCTACGAGCAGAAGCCATGACCTGCAACAAAGAACAAAGATAAATCCTTTGGTCCTTGAAATGGTTAGTGAAAATGCTATGCTTATGATGCATGATGATTCTATGATGTTATGCTCAATCACAAACATGTGGCACACACAAACAAGTCACACAATAGCCCTAGTTTTGAAGGCTTGCATGAGGTTTAAAGGTAAGTACCCTCCCCTGAAGTTTAGTTGATTCATCCTGTCCTACAAAAGTAACCAGGTTCTAAGGGATCTCAAAATCATTGATCCTTCACAAGGGTGGTTGTTCAGTAGGCAACTTACTTGCCAACCAAAACCCTCCAAGTTTAGGATCTCAATGAGTGTAGTATCGAGTATCAACCAACTTCAGTCTTCACCAAAGCCGGTTATCTCACTACTTTCTAAAGGCCAAGATGGGATGACTAGGGTTCTAAAAGTCAGTTAGTGTATTGACAACATATGGCAGCCTCATATTATCCTCAACTTGCTTAAGGAACATAAGCACCAACCAAGAAGTCACACTAACTATGGCCACCAGATCAACCATATCGATATACGCCGTACAATTTCCTTGGTCTATTGCCATTTACCTAAGGTACACTAGATCCGGGTTAGGGTCTTTCACACATAAAAGCACCCAACAGATAAGTATAAAGCAAACAAGGCAAACAATTTTAGAGTGATCTAATTCCTAAGGGTACCCCTCTTTTATTAAGTCCCCAGCAGAGTCGCCAGTTCTGTAACACGGTGGGAGAACTGACTTTAGTTAAATGTTGCGGATAGCAAGAGTCGCCACCGACTTTTATTTTATCCAAAAGGAAAGGACATAAAAGAACAGGAAAGACCTTAAAAAGATTTTGAGTTCGGGGGGTAGGTTATACAAAGGGAAGGTATTAGCACCCTTTATATCCATGGTTATCCATGGGCTCTTAGTTACTTAGCTCACTTTGTTTGTTTGCAAGAGTGTAGTGTGTGATTAGAAAAATTTCTTTAAGTACTTTGTAATGACCCTCGTATGGGTGTATACAAAGCCTAGTTTAGAAATTGTGAGGTGTAAAAGTAATTTTGAAAAGTGTGAGCAAGTAACTATGAGATACCTACCCTAGATTAAGTCTTTCGTGTTCTCGTATATTCTTTCAATGGTAAGACTGTCCCTATTATTAAGGAATAGGTAGTCATTACCTTGGATGTGTTTAAGGGACGGGCGTAGGATCATCGTATGGTCAATGAAGGCAACATAAGGGGTGTCTTTAGCAACTCGTAGGGACTATCATCATATTTACCGAAGGGACAAGATCATTATATCGTAGGCAACCTCGTAGGGACTTGATCTTTTAAGTTTATAGGGACTTGATGATTTTTCTGTTTCAAGGGACTTGATGACTTTTCTGTTTGAAGGGACTTTGCTTAAGACACCCCTATTTTCGAGGGACTTGACCATTTAAAGAAGGCAACCAAGAGGAATACCCTAGGAAGTACAGATGGCGATCAAAGATCGACTTACGTGTGTGAGTGTTATTTTTCAGATATTTGTCTTGAATTTAATTTTCTAAGTTCAATTATTTACAGTTAGTTTTTTGCACTCCCTAAATTACTAACCACGCAATAAATATTTACAAAAATAAAAGCAAGAAAAATAAATTCCTAAACTATTACATGGCTATGGGACAGATACATAATAATCAGGCGAGAAAGAATAAATTTACAACCTATACATTTGTTCCTAATATTATAAATAAAACAAAATTAAAATAAGGAAAATAATGAAGCAAAAATAGAATAGATAAAAGCAAATAATAATAAAATAATAAATAAACAATGGTAATAAAGCAATAATAAAATAACAATAATAATAAAGTGATAATAAAAAGGTTAGAATTTTAAAAGAAATTATTTTAGATTAAACAAGTTAGATTTTTTAGAAGTTATTAGAAAAATATGAGTTTAAAATAAATTAGTAATAATAAAAGAATTTAAAATACATTAATGTACAAATTATAAAATAAAGAGTTATATGAAAAATATTAAGTTAGTTACTTACAAAATAAATAAAGATTATAGAAAATATCAAATTATTAGATTAATAGGTTTATTATTATTATTCAATTAGAAAAATGGTCAATTAGATTTTATTTACAAAATATATAAGGATTTATTATTATAAGTAAGTAAAAAAAAAGTTATTAAAATAGTTAGTATTTATTATTTATTTACAAAAAATATAAAGGTTATAGAAAAATATTAAATAATTAATTTAGTAGGTTTTCACGCCCTACATTACTAAACCACGCAGTTAATATAGGATCAATGGCAGGAATTTAAATGGCAGAAAAATAAAATGGCAGAAAATAAAATCCTAATTATTACAACGCTTTGGTGCAGTTACATAATAAAGATGGCGAAAAGTAAAACTGAAAATATTACAAGTTAAAACTTAAAATATTACAAGGGCGAAGCAGTTACAGTGTATGAATAACATAAATATGAGTGAAAATAGGAAATAAGAATAAGGTTTGTTAAGGTTTAAGAAAAGGTTTATGGTTTAAAGGAAATAACACGGTTAAAGTTTTACGTTTGAAATTTAGAGTTTGTGGCAAAATTGTCAGGGTTTAGGAAAAATCAGGGTAGTTAGTTATGAAAGAAATGTGCAGATCTAAATATATGTATATAAAAAAAAATATGAATTAAAAAAAACAACGGCGTTGCTAGCGCAAAATTGCGATCATCGCAACTGGATCGGATAACACAAATGTCACGCCTCATACACGTATATGTGAAAACGGCGTATTGACACGATCCGATCCGAAAACATAATCAAATTATAACATAAAATAGAAATATATATATATTTAACATACTAGTTACATATATGAACATGTATTTGAAACACAATAACAAATATATCAACAAAATAGATAAAGTATATATCATATATAAACTATTACCAAACTGTGTGTACGATAGTATAGATCAGCCACTCTCAGTTTCTCTTTTTTGTTCTGTCCTTTGGCCTCCCTCTATCAGTCATGCTAGTAAATATATATAGGAACAAATTAGGTTAATGATAATGGGCCTAAGTTTATTTTGAAACCCAATATTAAATTAAAAACTGAATAAAGTTAAATAATTAAAATAGTTAAAAAATAAATAAAAACTAATTAACCTATTTATTTATTCTAGACCCAATATAAAAATAAATAGACTAAAAAAAAAATAAAAGTCGGGCACCAAAATGCTCGAAAAAATAAAATGAACACGTCAAAATAATCAGCGCGAAATAAATGACTCGGAAAAATACAGCGTTTGGTCGGATTTTGAGATAAAAATTATGACCGTTTAAACTGCTCAGACTGATCAACATATGACCAAAAATAGTCGTAAAAATATTTTTAGCATGTCAAATTAAACCACGTGAACCGCAGATTAATGTTACCGACATTTGCAAACTTAAACTTGACATTTTTTCGTTGACTAATTTTAGGCACAGTTAAAAAGTTAATTTGACCAGTCTGTTTGTAAATTCCGAGAAATTATTCCGGCTAATATTAAGACAGAAAAAAAATGTTATGCTATGAAGATGATGCAAATGAATGTGAAACAAAAAATTGGTTAGAGTTAAAAATAGAGGGCAAATTTTGGGGTGCAACACTCACCTATGCTCTATCAAGCTCATATCTAGGGTTTGAGACCCTCAATGCAAGGAGTTCAATCAATAAATGGTTCACTTTGGCTCTAAGTGTCATATATGGATCCCCATGATCTTCACATATCATTTTGATCAATAAATCATCAAGAGTTTTGAGTTTGTTTGCCTTGGAAACCCTAGTTCATCTGGGTATCTTGTGTGACTTCTTCAGCAAGTTTCTTCAACAATTGATCAAATATTTCAAGGTATACTTAACATTACATCATATTATGCATATATGATCCTCCATGTGTCCCAAAAGTCAATATGTTGTCAAGCCAGCAAGATGGTTCATGATGGTTGATTAAAGGAAGTCAACTAGTCAAAACTGGGGTTCCCTAGACCCTATCTCCTACAATTTTTGTAATATAAAAATGATTCCAAGAGAAACATTACTCTAAATGACATTCCAAACAACTTTCATTCTAAGGTATAAAGCTAGTTTTACTTGGAAAGTCATTTTTTATGGTGAAAGATTATAGGTCATTTTGTCTAAACCCTAGTTTGGAGGTCAACTTCCCAAGGCTATAACTTGCTCAATTTTTATGAGATGAAAGCCATTCAAATTCCATGATCAATTTCATGATGTATAATTCAACTTTTATGTTTGTAGGAAGTTCAAACTAAACTTGAAAATGCGTGTGCCAAGAGGAAACATTATAGGTCATTTTGGACCAATACCATTGAATAAGTGATTTTCCTCAACTTCTAAAATGCATAACTCCTTCATACCAAATCCAAATGAGGTCAAATTGGTGACCACATTTAATAGGTTTGAAAGATATACAACTTTGATGAAGGAACTTTTATCATTTGAAGTCCATAGAAAAAGTTATTCAAGGTAGAAGAAGTGAACATTTGACTTGGGACTTAGAAATGTTTCAAATATGTTTGATTTCCCAAACTTCCACATCAAAATTTATTATGATCCCAGCTTCAAATGAAACAGTGTCCAACATGAAAGTTGTTTCCCTTTATCTCACCTTTCAAAAACATCCAAGATCATCTCATTTGGAATAAATTTGAGGGACTTGTGCATGGCGTCATTATGGGAAGTTTTTTGGCAAGCTTGAACTTCACATGATCATTCCCTTTTGCATGCTTGCATATGATGATTTCAAAAGACTTTGTACATGATTTGGAAGTGGATTTCATCATACTAAAGACCCAAATGATTTCCCATGTACCCATGCAAGGAAGTTGCTAATTTTGTCCAATTTTCAAGTGGTGTGAATATCAAATGCATTGCCTATTCAAACAAGCTTAAGGCTTCAGATTCATCATCAACACCCTGCCCAAGCTTTACTAGACAACTGCAAACCCTCAATGCCATAAAATTTTATGGAATTTCTCTTGAAATCGAGCTTGAACTTCACCTTCTATTTGGAAGTTCAAACTCCAGAAATTCACTTCCATTTTCATTCCATTTGGTTTCTACAAGCAATAGGAGGAGAAAGAAATCAAATCCAGATCAAGATCAAGTGAAATTGGATCAACTCGAAGGTGGTTTTTCAGAAACTTCTCCTCTTCGATTCTCTCTCAATTCTCCACTATTCTTGTTGATTTTTGGTTGTTTGAAGTCCTACCAATTTAGGAAACAAGATTGAGTTGCTTTGAGGTCAAATCGAAGCGACTCAGTTCACGATCCTCAAAATTCAACTCCCTGTATCTTTTCATATACTTGGATTTGGACAAAATTGAGGCCAGATTCGAGCTCCTGAGCATTTTTTCTTTAAATCCATGTATTAATTTTTCATTTTGGTAATAGTTGAAGGTGGACCAGTCCGATGAGGTCCACCAGAGAAGAAGACTGGAGTGTAAAGACAAAGAGTCAGACAACATACGATCGCAAGTTTCGATGATGACAAAAGACCATCATGCACGTCTACAAACAAATGAAACACATTATCCACCATATCCTTTTCTACGTTTGTCTAAACCTATTATAATGATCAAAAACATATGTGGACAAAGTGTAATCATGACGAAATGCATGAAAATCACAAAACACAGTTTTATGCAGATTTGAAGGCCTTGAGTCGACCATAGGGGTCAGCTCAAAGCTCACGGGTCAGCGCAAAGCTCAGCAGAACTGAGATTGGTCAGTGCACGCACGCCGACCTATGGTCGACCGCTCGTGCGTAAACTCAGTTTTCTGAGTCATTTCCAATGTTTGAAATTCTGTTATTTTTAATTGGTTTTGTCTGTTACTATATATAGAAGTTAAAACACTTTTATTAACCAACATTTTGCTAATTGAGTACAAGTGTTCAAGGAAACAAGAAAGAGTGAAAAAGGTGTCCAAGACTCATCATCTTCATCTTCAACATTTCACAACTCATCATCTGCAAACAATTACTTTTGATGTGGTTCGTGATCGAGCAAAGGTGATAAGGTTCGAAGCTGTGATCGAAGAATCCAGTTCGGGTTGAATCTTGTGGCAGGTTCTTTCTTGAATAAAACCGTTAGGGTTTTGTCCTCCAATACGGGTTTGTGTTTGGAGGTTTTTGGACGAATCATTCTTCAATATTCAGCCGAGCGAAGGTGATTGAGAAGAGGAAAGTTTTCATCAGTCTAGTAGCGGATTCGGTGGCATTGAAGTGAAGGATTCGGGTTCGACTCGTTGTGTTTGAGATCAGCCGGGCCGAGGGTTTGAAGAACGGAATATTCTTCAACAAAGGGGCTAGAATCGGAGGTCTAGCATCAACGATCGAAGGTCTTGATTCATCTTGAATCAAGGAGCAAGGATAGGAAGCATCGTTCAACACATTGGAAGTTCTGTTGTTTACATGCTTTGCAATCCTTGTATAAACGATTAAATTTCACAGGTGATATCTAATTAATCATCTCAATTCTATTTTTAGAATTGAGGGCAGACGTACCCCGAAGCGAGGACGGCGGGGGAACTGCCTCATCAAATCTCTGTCTTCTTTAATTTTCTGCATAAGTGCTTTTCAGCTTAAAAATTAAGTGATTTTAGTTTAAGCAATTTTACCAAACGTTGATATAAGTTGAGTAAGAGATTGAAAATGTTGTTTGAATACAAAATACAATAGTTTATTGTACTAGATAAATTTGATTTACTTGCTCAACTCAAATATCTCTTGGAGTGTATGCACACCAAGTGTTTGTGAATTTGCATAAGCCAAAGTTGTCTTAAGTTTACATCCCGTTTAATTTGGTATTTTGGATCATTGGAACTAGGCTTGCTAGTTAGTGAAATATATCAATTGAGTGTGCAAATAGTGTAGTAATTAGTATTTCATTTTATCTCAAATCCATTAGCTTAACGCATATCCGGTTTTCCAATAACGGTTCGTTTTAGACTAAAATTCTCCTCGGCTGCTTCCGCTCTTAAAACAATTTTTAAAACCAATTTTCTTTTAAATTGGTAGCGCCGACTCAAGTTTTTAATTGGGATCTATTCAACCCCCCCCCCCCCCCCCCTTCTAGATCCGTGCCATAGTCTAACAAGTGGTATCAGGAGCTCCGGTTCACTCCGTGCTTCAAAATACAACGTTGATAGAAAATGGCTAACGAACCTAAAGGGGCTTACAATAGAGCTCCCGTTTTCAATGGTGAAAATTATAGTTATTGGAAAGACTGTATGCGGGTGCATATAAATTCCATAGATAGAAAAATATGGAATGTTATTCTCATTGGTCCAATTCAAATAACCATGACCAATGAGAACAACGAAGTTGTGCATAAGCCCGAAGCACAATGGACCGATGATGATGAAAAGAAATACAATTATGATTGGAAAGCCAAAAACATCCTTATCTCCTCATTAGGTGTAGATGAATACTATCGTGTATCCCATTGTCCTACTGCTAAGGCCATGTGGGATTCACTACAAATTGCCCATGAGGGGACAAATGATGTTAAATTGGCTAGAATCAATACACTAACACAAGAGTTTGATCTCTTTTTCATGGAGCAAGGGGAAACCATTGCCGACATGCAAAAGAGATTCACTCGTCTCATCAATCGATTACATTCACTTGGTAGGCCTGTTTCCAATGATATTGCTACTAATAAGATCTTAAGATGTCTTAACAGGGAATGGCAGCCGAAAGTGACCGCCATAAAAGAGGCAAATGATCTTACCACATTGGACTTGACAACATTGTTCGGTAAACTACAAGAGCACGAACAAGTTCTCTTAAGCCTGGAATAACACGAAAAGAAAGACAAGAAAGACAAAGCAAAGGTGAGTGAAAAGAAATCAATAGCTCTAAAGACTTCCTCCTCAAAGTCTCAAGCAAAAGAGCAAAGTGATTATTCATCGAGTGACGAAGAAGAAGAGGACAAGAGTGAAGATATGGGGTTGTTCGTCAAACGCTACAACCGTTACGTGAGAAAGAACGGCATCCAACATACCGAGAAGAACTTAGTAAACTTCCGGAAGCAATCTAGGTTCTCCAAAAATGATGACTCAAAAGGAAAAACAACTAGAGGGTCGTGCTATAAGTGTGGAAAGCCGGGTCACTACAAACCGGACTGTCCGATGAACAAAAAGACAAAAGAAAAAGACTCATACAAACCACACAAGAAACCATCAAAGCCAAGGAGAGCATACATCGCTTGGGAAAGCGATAGCGACTCCTCTGATGATGAAAGCTCTAGTGATGAAGATGAAAATGCAAATCTATGCCTTTCTGCTCATCAAAAGAACAAAAAGAAACAGGTACGACATGCTAAATATGAAAAATCCTCTAGTATGTCTCATAATGAATTGCAAACTGCTTTTGATACTTTACACTATGAAGCAAAAGAAGCCTTTAAAAGGCTTGCCTCAAATAAGAATTTTTTTTCTCATTTGGAACATAAAATTCAAGAATCCGAACGGAAACTTGAGGCTCTTAAAGCTTCTATAGTGGAAAGCACAAAAACAAGTTATGAGGACCTTAAAAGTAGAATGATGAACTTTGGGTGTGATACTTGTTACATTTGGCAAGGTGAAGTAAGAAACCTAAAAGCCAAACTTGACAAGGCTCTTGAGCCCAAGATTACTTTTGCTATCAACAAATCTAATTTTCGAAAAAGTATGGTTAATCCATATCAAAAATATAAATATGTTATAAAAGATGAAGATAGCAAAAGCAATCCAAATGTAGCTTTCTCTTGTCTCTATTGTTGCAAGAAAGGTCATTCCGTTGCTAAATGTAGATTTAGGAGGTTTTTAGTTCCTAAAGGCATTTATCAATGGATGCCCAAATGCAACCATTTCGTTCCTCACCACTCAGGACCCAATAAGCAATTGGGTACCTTCTCTTGTTAATTATCTTGTCACAGGTACAATGCCTCGAGACTACCGAGAGAAGATGGTTTCTCGACAGTGGATGCTCAAGGCACATGTCAGGTGACATATCTCTCTTCATTGACTTTGTGGCTAAGAAGAAGGGATATGTAACTTATGGTGATAACAACCATGGAGCAATACTTGGTAAAGGTAGTGTAGCTAATCCCTCCTCTACTACTATTTCTGATGTGTTGCTTGTCGAAGGTCTTAAACACAATCTACTTAGCATCAGTCAATTATGTGACAAAGGATACAATGTATCGTTTTCAAAAGATTGTTGCAAAATTGTACATAATGATGATAAGAAGAGTATGTTTAATGGTCTTCGTGTGAACAATGTCTATATGCTTGACTTAAATGAAGTATCGTTAACAAGTGACAAATGCCTCATAACAATGAGTGAAGATTCATGGTTATGGCATAGGCGTTTAGCACATGTTAACTTTGACTTACTCAACAAAGTAGTCTCAAAAGATCTAGTCCTAGGTCTCCCCAAAATTAAGTTCACCAAGGATCACCTTTGTGATGCTTGTCAAAAGGGGAAGCAAACGAGGATCTCATTTAAATCCAAAAATATCGTTCAACAACTAGACCTCTCGAGCTTCTCCATATGGATTTATTTGGACCATCTAGGATTAAAAGTCTAGGAGGAAACTATTACGGTTTCGTAATAGTGGACGACTTTTCTCGATTTTGTTGGACTATTTTCTTAGTAAGTAAGAGTGACACATTCGCCGCCTTTGAACGATTTGCTAAGCTTTCCCAAAATAAACTAAATACAAACATTGTTGCAATTAGAAGCGATCATGGAGGTGAATTTGAAAATCACTTATTTGAAGAATATTGCGGTAACCATGGTATTGATCATAACTTCTCCGCTCCACGTACTCCTCAACAAAATGGGGTTGTGGAGCGTAAAAATCGAATTTTGGAAGAATTGGGAAGAACAATGATCAATGAAAGTGGCCTACCGAAATATTTTTGGGCTGACGCCATTAGTACGGCTTGTTACGTTTTGAATAGGGTGCTCATTCGCCCCATTCTAAACAAAACACCGTATGAACTTTTAAAAGGGCGAAAGCCAAATGTTTCTCACTTACATGTCTTTGGTTGCAAATGTTTCGTATTGAACAATGGAAAGGAAAACTTAGGGAAATTCGATTCCAAGGCCGACGAAGGTATCTTCCTCGGATACTCTCAATCTAGCAAAGCATATAGAATATACAACAAGCGATTACTTACTGTAGAAGAGTCTGTACATGTCACTTTTGATGAATCCAATCCGAGAAATGTCGGAAAGGGTAGTGTTTTACATGGTGCAGGTACATCTACTGAAGACATACTCAAAGGTGGCGAGCCGGGGATTGATCAACCCGACATAGTCAAAATTGAGGAGGACAAAGATGTACACCTTGAGGAAACCGAGGTAGTTCATCCGCCTTCAAACGATGATCTTCCTCAAGCTTGGAAGTCTTCCAAAGACCATCCAATAGACAACATTCTCGGGGACATATCAAAGGGCGTAACAACTCGATCTAAGCTAAGTAACTTCTGTTATCACTTCGCTTTCGTTTCGCAGATGGAACCTAAAAACCCTAAAGAAGCCCTACTCGATGAACACTGGTTTTTATCAATGCAGGAGGAACTTAATCAGTTCACCAGAAATGAGGTTTGGGACCTTGTCCCTCCTCCGCGAGATCATCGAGTAATCGGCACCCGGTGGGTGTTTAGGAACAAGCTGGACGAAAACGGGGTAATAACCCGTAATAAGGCGCGTTTAGTCGCGCAAGGGTATAACCAAGAGGAAGGCATCGACTATGAGGAAACTTATGCGCCGGTTGCCCGACTCGAGGCTATACGCCTTCTCCTTGCGTTCGCATGTGCGAAAGACTTTAAGCTATTCCAAATGGATGTCAAGAGTGCATTCCTTAACGGTCACATAAATGAAGAGGTTTATGTCGCACAACCTCCGGGTTTCGAATCCCATGAGTATCCTGATCATGTCTATAAACTAAAAAGAGCCTTGTATGGCCTCAAACAAGCTCCTAGAGCTTGGTATGAGAGACTAAGCAAATTCTTACTCGATCAAAAATACTCAAGAGGAAAGTTTGACACAACCCTCTTCATTAAACGTCAAGGAAAGCACTTGATATTAGTGCAAATTTATGTAGATGATATCATATTTGGATCTACTAACATGAATCTTGTGAGAGAGTTTTCTGACCTTATGCAGGGCGAATTCGAGATGAGTATGATGGGGGAGCTCACATACTTTCTCGGTCTGCAAATCAAACAGCTCAAAGAAGGAACTTTCGTGAGCCAGACAAAGTACTGTTTGGACCTTATCAAGAGATTTGACATGGCAAAAGCTAAGGCCATAGACACCCCCATGCCTACGTGTACAAACTTGAACAAAGATGAAGACGGTAAGGAAGTAGATGTAAAACGGTATAGAGGTATGATTGGTTCACTCCTTTATCTTACTGCTTCTCGTCCCGATATTATGTTTAGCGTATGCATGTGCGCAAGATATCAATCATGTCCCAAGGAATCCCATTTAAAAGCCGTCAAACGAATACTTCGATACCTATCCGGTACTCCGAAGTATGGACTATGGTATTCCAAAGGTAATGATTGTTCATTGGTAGGTTTTTCTGATTCCGACTTTGCCGGTTGCAAATCGGATAGGAAGAGCACCAGTGGCACTTGTCACTTATTTTCAAACTCTTTGGTCAGTTGGCATAGCAAGAAACAGGTTTCTGTTGCTTTGTCAACCGCCGAAGCGGAATACGTTGCCGCCGGTGGTTGTTGTGCCCAAATCCTATGGATTAAGCAACAACTATTGGATTTTAACCTCAAACTTGAACGTATTCCCATTTTTTGTGACAATACAAGTGCCATTAACCTAACCAAGAATCCTGTGCTACATTCTCGCACCAAACATATCGAAATACGACACCACTTTCTTCGGGATCATGTAGAGAAAGGTGACATCGTGTTTGAACATGTCAATACTGAAAATCAACTAGCGGACATTTTCACAAAGCCGCTAGCCACTGAACCTTTATTTCATATCCGCCGAGAACTTGGCATTCTCGATATTTCGGAATGGGGACTGTAATCTGCTGTTTTACCTTATTACATATAAGACTTTAATCTTGTACCTCTAACTAAACTATGTTGTTGTAAGCACAAGTCTACCGTTCACTAAGTCACTCTGGCATTGAGGTGATACTGTTCCTCTCTTTCTCTCTCTGCAAAATCTCATGACTACAATAGTTATATCTCATAATGATGTTGTTTATATATATATATATATATGATTTCTTCCTTTGGATGTTTATTGTTGTATGGTGTGTTAATTATGCATCAAACCTGTCATTGCATGTGGAAAATAGTGAAAAATTGAAATTTGGACTGTATGAGTCGACCGCAGCAGGGCTATGGTCGACGCAAGAAAATTAATTTCTGCATTTTCACAAAAACCAAACAGTATGCGTCGACGCATACAGGGCTATGGTCGACGCATCACTCAAAAATTTTGTTTTTCTGCAGAAAAATTTAAATCGTTTTTCATGCATTCCCATCCAAAAATCATCATTAATTATGCATTTACATTCCATCACCTTTCAAACTACCCACTACTTTGTAACTTGCATCTACCTAGTGGGTATTGTTCTTTGATCTTCCATCTTCCCAAAACCCTAACCTTTCCACTATAAATTGGGAGAAACCTCTATCTAGCAGAATCACTCTCAAAACCCTTCTTAAACCTTCTCTCTATACCCAAACACTCCGTTTCAAACTTGCTCAAATGGCTACCACATCACGCAGACCCTCCGGCAAGAGATCCTGAGAATCATCCGCCGCATCTCTACCCATATCTGCTGTATCACTCGTTCCACCCGCTCGCGTCGAAGTCTTCAACAGAGACATCAGCAAAAGAGGCGTTGTGCAACAACATGCGTTCTACAAACTTACCGCTGAACGCATGCACCTTCCTGAAGTCCTGGCTCTGCTGCAGCATCAGGGCTTTATCAACTTCTTGGAATGTAATACCAAATACAGTGAAGACCTTGTTCGCGTGTTCTATGCCGGCCTTCATGACAACTTTCGCGGGCACAAGTTCCACTCTAGAATTGGTCCGACAAAGGTACCGCTTAAATCAAATATCTGGAACCAATACTTTGATATGTCTGTTGATGATGATGGAAACCCTCTACCTGAGGTCACTGACTCTCACCACGTAGCTGGCTATGAGTTTAAGAATGCATTGAATGACATGCTGAGACGACCCTATACTGATCAGTTTGTGAACAGTGACGCGTTCCCACGAACTGTCACTGCCGGCAAGCTGAAAGCCGGAGAAAGGATCCTTCAGTGGGTTGTCTCACGAATCCTGCGCCCAAAGAAAGGAGGCCTCTCCAGAGTCGAACCGACCGAGGTTCATCTGATTTACATTCTGAAAAATAAGATAAAAATCAACTGGCCGTACTACATTGCCAGTAGAATGTTTGGGCTACGTGACTCCGGACGAGGAACGGCGCTTGCCTACGGATCCTTCATTCAAGAGGTCCTGACTGCAGCTAACATTCATCATCCGTCTTTCAAGTACACTTCCATCTCATCTGACAAAGAGTTCAGTACAAAAACTATGTCTATGATGGGATATCTTTGGTGAAATGAGCGGAGGATGTATAAGTTTATTCGGAGAGCAAATATTCCTGCAGATGATGATAGTGATGAAAGCGAAGACCAAGAAGATGAAGAAGAAAATGAAGAAGAAGAAGTCAGGCACGATGTGGATCACAATGGTGGAGATGATGATCCTCCACCCATTGACACTCACGACTATTCGGACTCCGTTTGGGCTCAGCAGTCGCATTCAAATGAAGAAGATGCTCCACGCTGGGGTGGCTGGGGTGAATGGCAACACAAGGGCTGGTCAACTCAACGTCAATTTTACCAGCCGTATTACCAAGATGAGGAAGAATCTCCTCCGTCCCCTCCACAACAAGCTGATTCTTCAGAACTGTTGGATATGATGCATAATATGCAGATAGCCCAACAGTCCTTCATGCAAGCTCAAGATGAGCGCTATGCTCATATCAACGAGCAAATTCAAGCCCAAAATGCACGTCTCGACTCCTTCTCTACAAGCATGAATGACCGGTTTGCAACCTTTTCGGCTTCATTTGAACTTCAAGAAAAGTCGATCGACATGAGTCTCAAGAATCTGAACGGTGTCACCGAATACCTATCATCTCTGGCTGACCCTTACAAAAACCCGGGAATTTGTTATCATCCAGGACACCGCCACTAGGACATAGACATTCACATGCATTATGTAGTTTGACTGTTATTTTGAATGTATCTCTATGTTTTACTTGTTTTCCTTATCAATGAATATTGCTCAGAAATGACATTGGTGTGTTACTATTATATGTTTATGTTATTTCCTGTGAAATTTCCTTGATATCTTGAAAAATCACTCTGTCTCTCTTTTTGATGTTGTCAAAGGGGGAGAAAGGTGCACAAAGCAGGCAGACAAAAATGCCCACAACCAACAGTAGCTTTCTGCAGATAACCTTAGATTACAAAAGAAAGGGGGAGTGTGGAAAATGTGTCAATACCGCATGCTGTTCGTCATGCTGAATTATACAGGTTGTCATCATCAAAAAGGGGGAGTATGTAAAGACAAAGAGTCAGACAACATACGATCGCAAGTTTCGATGATGACAAAAGACCATCATGCACGTCTACAAACAAATGAAACACATTATCCACCATATCCTTTTCTACGTTTGTCTAAACCTATTATAATGATCAAAAACATATGTGGACAAAGTGTAATCATGACGAAATGCATGAAAATCACAAAACACAGTTTTATGCAGATTTGAAGGCCTTGAGTCGACCATAGGGGTCAGCTCAAAGCTCACGGGTCAGCGCAAAGCTCAGCAGAACTGAGATTGGTCAGCGCATGCTCCTTTGCGTCAACCATAAGGGTCGGCGCATAACTCACGGGTCAGCGCAAAAACTCCTTGCGTCGACCAGAAGTCAGCGCATGGCATAATGAACTAACCCTGGGTCAGCGCATAGAACCATGGGTCGACCATAGGGGTCGGCGCATCACTCACGGCTCAGCGCACGCCGACCTATGGTCGACCGCTCGTGCGTAAACTCAGTTTTTTGAGTCATTTCCAATGTTTGAAATTCTGTTATTTTTAATTGGTTTTGTCTGTTACTATATATAGAAGTTAAAACACTTTTATTAACCAACATTTTGCTAATTGAGTACAAGTGTTCAAGGAAACAAGAAAGAGTGAAAAAGGTGTCCAAGACTCATCATCTTCATCTTCAACATTTCACAACTCATCATCTGCAAACAATTACTTTTGATGTGGTTCGTGATCGAGCAAAGGTGATAAGGTTCGAAGCTGTGATCGAAGAATCCAGTTCGGGTTGAATCTTGTGGCAGGTTCTTTCTTGAATAAAACCGTTAGGGTTTTGTCCTCCAATACGGGTTTGTGTTTGGAGGTTTTTGGACGAATCATTCTTCAATATTCAGCCGAGCGAAGGTGATTGAGAAGAGGAAAGTTTTCATCAGTCTAGTAGCGGATTCGGTGGCATTGAAGTGAAGGATTCGGGTTCGACTCGTTGTGTTTGAGATCAGCCGGGCCGAGGGTTTGAAGAACGGAAGATTCTTCAACAAAGGGGCTGGAATCGGAGGTCTAGCATCAACGATCGAAGGTCTTGATTCATCTTGAATCAAGGAGCAAGGATAGGAAGCATCGTTCAACACATTGGAAGTTCTGTTGTTTACATGCTTTGCAATCCTTGTATAAACGATTAAATTTCACAGGTGATATCTAATTAATCATCTCAATTCTATTTTTAGAATTGAGGGCAGACGTACCCCGAAGCGAGGACGGCGGGGGAACTGCCTCATCAAATCTCTGTCTTCTTTAATTTTCTGCATAAGTGCTTTTCAGCTTAAAAATTAAGTGATTTTAGTTTAAGCAATTTTACCAAACGTTGATATAAGTTGAGTAAGAGATTGAAACTGTTGTTTGAATACAAAATACAATAGTTTATTGTACTAGATAAATTTGATTTACTTGCTCAACTCAAATATCTCTTGGAGTGTATGCACACCAAGTGTTTGTGAATTTGCATAAGCCAAAGTTGTCTTAAGTTTACATCCCGTTTAATTTGGTATTTTGGATCATTGGAACTAGGCTTGCTAGTTAGTGAAATATATCAATTGAGTGTGCAAATAGTGTAGTAATTAGTATTTCATTTTATCTCAAATCCATTAGCTTAACGCATATCCGGTTTTCCAATAACGGTTCGTTTTAGACTAAAATTCTCCTCGGCTGCTTCCGCTCTTAAAACAATTTTTAAAACCAATTTTCTTTTAAATTGGTAGCGCCGACTCAAGTTTTTAATTGGGATCTATTCAACCCCCCCCCCCCCCCCCCTTCTAGATCAGTGCCATAGTCTAACATGGAGCTCTGGCTCCGGCGATATGTTGGAAGCATCTCAACCATACGATCCATTTAAATTGTTTTAATCTCGTGCATTGGTTTTGATTACCAAGCGTGCTTCTCAGTTGACTTAGGTCCATGTGGAATGTGCGCGCTGATCCAAGTGATTTGCCATCTCAATTAATGAGGGAGGTCAGATGGCCCACGCTTTTTTGAATTTTTGTTAATTTCTTTTATTTGCATAATTTTCATTAATTCATATTAATTTCATTATTGATCAAAAAAATATGGGACTTTCACCAAAAAATTTCAAATATTTTTCTCTTTCATTTTCTGAATTAAAATTATTTTTTGGATCATATTGATATTTTTCATAATTTAATTGGTTTTGTGTAGATTTTTAATTATTTAAAAATACTTCTGACTTTTCAAAAATAGTGAAAAAATTTCTCCAGGGTCGAAGGGGTTTTAGGTTTTTGATAAAACATAATTTAATTTAATGCATTTTAATTTGATTTTTAATTGTTTAATTGTGAATAAATTATGTTGAGACATTTTTATTGACTTGTGAAGTTTGACTATGTATTTGGGCCTTGGTCAAGGTTGATTTGACTTTTGTTGGATTAAAATCATTGGATTTAAACGATTGATAAAATGTACATTTCATCTCCCAAAATAAATGAATGATTTTAATTTGATAAAACTCTTCCCATGACCAATTTGTGTTTGTCTCATCTCCCCTCCCTCTTCATCTTCAATCCCTTTATATACCATTCCTCTCATTGACCAATGAAGTCTTAATATCCTAAGGCTAATTGGTTCATCAATAACTTTGTGTTAGATGAACCAATACAAGTATGAATGAGATTAGGTCCACCCTTTTGTCATTTTCTTTTTTGTGTGTGGTATGTATTAGGAGTATGGTTCATTATACCATATCTCTAACATGCATTAACACCAAAATTTTTATTGCCCGACCTCAAATAGTTGTGACTTCTACATAAGTCCAATTACATTGCTTAACATAGCGCTAAATTTTGACCCAAAGGCATATCATTCTAGTAAGTGAGATTGTAAGTCTCCCCCTTTTCATGGTATTATGTGGAAACTTGGCCCTTTCTCTTTCCTTTGGAAGATGTCTTGGTTCAAGGATCCTTGCTTGTGAATAGAGGGTTGAGTGTTCTCTAAACAATGACTTAAAAAATTTAAAGCAAAACCCGACTAACATCTAATCAACTAACATTTGACTAACTCTTATTATTAATTGATTTCAATTTCAAGTCATTTACTTTATGCCATTTAAATTCAAGCCATTTATCATTTGCCATTATACATATCATTTAACTTGTTTATTTTAATGTCATTGCTCATTTGAGCTATATATTATGATTGTATATATTTGTTTGTATTGTTTTGTTTGTGCTTGTGGTCTTAGGACCTTAAAATACTTAATAAACAACAAAAACCCCTAAAAAATGTCTGTGTGGACTGCTGGATTTTATCTGAGCTTTAGACTTAGAATTAGGCAGCATTCCCTATGCAAAAGGACGTGGCCAATGCCAACATTTCTGGAACCAAATTCTCGTGATTTGAATTTTCATCTGATACAAGTATTGAGATCCACTTGAGTTTATCTGCTACATGATCTTGATGCAAATGTTACTTTAAACTTGTGTCTAATGCCTTATTCTGAGCTATTCAAGGAGTATGTCATCTGATATATGGGGGGAAGATTATGAAATAAGACTATGAAGTTTCTAGCTTGGATGTGGCTATATTTATTTGATGCCTTACTCTTCATCTTGTTTGTTTATTGGTGTTTCTTGATTTCCAAAAGTCCAAAGGAAAAGTGGATTTTTTATATGACATTCTTGTCTATTGGATTACATCCCATTGGTCAGATCTTTTCAACTCTTAACTTTTAAATTTTTGCTTAGGATTAGTCTCTTCATCTCCTCCCATTTCTTAAATTTCAAATCTCTCCCCCTTTTGAAAACCTTCTTTGCTTGTGATTTCTAAACTTAGACTTTATTGCAAATTAGAAACTTTGGCCTTATGCCATTGCATTTTTAAACTCTTTTCTTAAATCAAAATTGTAAATGAATCTAACTATATTGACTTAAAATTTCAAAAGACAAAAAGAATTAACACTCATTCAAACTCTTTTTAGGCCCCTTGTGCCTCTTTTAAATTTAAATTTTTGTTAAAAGCAATTCACTCACTCTGAAATTGATACCACGAACTACGAGGTTTTGATCCCTCATTTTATGTTGGTACGTAGGCACAAGTCCGAAGGTCTTGTGAAACAAAAAAATATAATTAATGAATTCTTCTCTCATCCCCACACTCTATTTGTTGCAAACATCATTTCATACCAAAACCAGAGTCGCCACCGCATTTTTATAAATAAACTTGACGTTAGTAAAACCAGAGTCGCCACCGCATTTTTATTGTTTTCAAAGGAAAAGGGAAAAGTACGAACAAAATCCAAAAATAATAAGTTTTCAAATCAAAACTAATAGAATGCTAGAGATTATAGGTAAGGGGGTTGGTTACACCGGGGGAAGGTGTTAGCACCCAAAGTGTCCTAGGTACTCATAGGGAGCCATTTTTTTATATGTGCATATGGTTTTGGTATAAAAGATGTTTGATAAAATATAGAGTGTGGGGATGAGAAAAGAATTTATTGATTATATTTTTGGGTTTGACAAGACCTTCGTTCTTCTGCCTATATACCAACATAAAAATGAGGGATCAAAAACCCGTAGTTTATGGTAAAAATTTCAAAGAAGTTGGTGAATTGGTTTTAACAAAAGTTTAAATGAAAAGGGCACAAAAGGCTAGAGATTTGAAGGGGGTTGTTAGTTCTTTTTGCCTTTTGAAATTTAAGTCAATATGGTTAAGTTTATTTACAAATTTGATTTAAGAAAAGAAGCTTAAAAATTCAATGGCATAAGGCCAAAGTTTCTAATCATTAAAATATGCCTAAGTTTGAAATCACAAGCAAAGAGAGTTTTTGAAAAGAGGGAGATATTTTGAAATTAAAGAAGCGGGAGGAGATGAAGAGACTACCATAAGCAAAAATTAAAAGTTAAAAGTTGAAAAGATCTGACCAATGGGATGCAAACCAATTGACAAGAATGTCATATAGAAACCCATTTTCCTTTGGAATTTAATCAAGCAACAAGCAATAAGCAATGACCAATATCCAGACATCATAAAGATCAAGGCATCAAATAAATATATCCACATTCAAGCAAGCACTCCAATAGCTAGCAATCTTTAGTGTCTTCCAATGTATCAAATGAAATATTCCTTGATCAACTCAGAACAAAACATCAGACATAGACATTAATAGCAAGATAATAATTAAGCACAAAGATAGAGTAGTCAATGAATCAAGGGCACCCAAGGTCTTGCATTAGATGAAGGCACAATCAAAGGTAACTCAGTCTCAGATGTTGGCATTCGCCAAGTCCTTTAGCATAGGGAATGTTGCCTAGTTCTAAGTCCAAAAAGCTCAGATCAAGTCCCAACAGTCCAACAAATATTTTTTTAGGGTTTTTGTTATTATTAGGTGTTTTAGGGTTCTAAGACCACAAACAAAATCAAAACACACAAACAAATATATACAAAGACAAGATATGCCTCAAATGAGCAAAGTGAAAAGAACTGAAACATAAACAATTTGCATGATATGTAAATGGCAATGAATGATAAATGACTGGAATTTAAATTGCATAAAGTAAATGACTTGAAAGTAAAAGCACAATTAGTAAGAATTAGTCAACGGTTAGTTAAATGTTAGTGTCGAGTTTTAATTGATTAAGTCATTCTTTGGAGAACACTCAACCATTCATTCACAAGTATGATTCTTTAAACCAAGACATATGCCACTAGTTCTCATGAAAGGAAAAAAAGGTCAAGTTCCCACACAATTCCATGAATAATGGGATACTTACAATCTCACTTATTAGAATGTTATACCTTGAGGGACAAATTTAGCTCTATGTTAAGCAATCGTAACTGGACTTATGTAGAAGTCACAACTATATGAGGTCAGGCAATACAAAATATAGGTGTTAATGCATGTTATAGATTTGGTACAAAGAACCAAATTCCTAAAACATACCACACACTAAAAGAAATGGGAGTGACCTATCTCAGTCAGACTTGTATTGATTCATCTGACACAAGGTCATTGATGAATCAATTAGCATTTAGACATAAAGAGATTTCATTGGTCAATGAGGGAATGGGAAAGAATAGGGATGAAGATGAAGAGGGAGGGGGAGATAGAAACACAAATTGATCATGAGAGGAATTTCATTTGATCAATACCATCCATTCATTTTGGGAGATGAAATGTACATTTCATCAATCCCCTAAATCCAATGGTTTTGATGAAACAAAAGTCAAATCAACCATGACCAAGGCCCAAACAGAAAGTCAAATATCATAAGACCATAGAATTGGCTCAACATAAATTTTAAACATTTAATCAATTAAAAATCACTTTTAAAATGAATTAAATGCATTTTAATTTGGACAAAACCTCAAATCCCTTCAAAACACCAAATAAATGGCCAATGGATTTATCTTAGGTCAAAAAAGGTCAAAGGACCTTAGACAAAAATTTTCATAATTTTTAGAAAGTCAGAAGTATTTTAAAACAATTAAAAATATGCACAAAAATATTTAATTCATGAAAAATACCAAAATTAATCCAAAAACTAATTTTAATTCAAAATATGGAAGAGAAAAATATTTAAAGATTTTTGGTGAAGTCCCATATTTGTTGAATTAAAAATGAAATTTCTATGAATAAAATAAAATAAATGGATTACATGGAAATTCAGAAAATACAAAAAAACAAGGGTCATCAGATCTCCCTCATAAATTGAGGTGGCAGATTTGATGGCCAAGCGCGCGTTTCATACTATACACCTCAGTCAATGCGGCATAGGGATGGTAATCCCAAGGAGCGATCAAGATTAAAACATTTCAAATGAATCAGAAGGTTGGGAGAGTGTCAACGCACCACCAGAGTCCTAGCTCCGGTCTTCTTCTCCGGTGGACCTCACCGGACTGGTCCATCACCAACCTTCACCAAAATAAAAAGTGTGGACATGATTTTAAAGGAAAAATTCCTAGGAGCTCGAATCTAACCTCCATTTCATCCAATTCCAAGTATATTGAAAGATACATGGATTTGAAATTTGAGGTTCATGATCTGAGTTGCTTCGATTTGACCTCAAAGCAACTCAATCTTGTTGCCTACATTGGTAAGACTTCAGAAAACCGATAATCAAGCAAAATAGATGAGAAATGAGGGAGAATTGAAGAAGAGAAGTTTGAGAAAAATCACCTTCGGGTAGCTTCAAGTCAGCTTATTCTTGCTTCCAATTTGCCTTGGCTCGACTATAGAAGCTTGCAGGAAGTGAAACGGATCAATGAGAGGCTTGGATTCTTGGAGTTTCAATCTCAAAGCAGAAGGAGAATTGAAACTCGATTTCAAGTGAAATCTTCAAGTTTATCCTTTAATGGAGGCTAGGGATGCAAGGGTTCAAAGCTTGAACCAAAGGGATCCTCTTTCTAATCACAATGGAGTTGTATTTATAGGGTTATGCATTGCTTTTCACACACTTCGAAATTTTTCCAAATTTAACAACATTGGTGCATGGATGCATGGGCAATGATTTGGGCCCAATTCATGATGTGATCTCACTCCAATTCATGCTCAATGGATCCTGAAACAATAACATGTAAGCATGCAAAAGGAAATGGTCAATTGAATTCAAATCTTGCCCAAACAAACCTATGAAAGGAACCATACGCAAGTCCCTCAAATCTTGTCCAAATGAAGTGATTTTGGACTTTTTGGAAAGGTCGCATCAAGGGGAACAACTTTGTTGTTGAACACTTTTCCATTTTAAGCTTGGAGCATGATGAATTTTGAGGTGGAAGTTGAAGAAATCAAACATAATTGAAATGGAAATGGTTTCTTCAAATGACCACTTCTTCCACCTTGAATAACTTTTGCTATGAGCTTCAAATAGAAATGGTTCCTTCACCAAATTTGTATCTCTTTCATCCCTATTCAATTTGGTCACAAATTTGACCTCATTTGGATTTTACATGAGGGAGTTAATCATTTTAGAAGTTGAGGAAAATTGCTTGTCCAATTGTAATGACCCAAAATGACCTATAATGTTTCCTCTTGGCACATGCCCTTGTAAGTTGAATTTGAATTTTCTCAAAGAATAAAAGTTGGATAAGACATCTTGGAATTGATCATGAAACTTGGATGGTCTTTGTTGATACGTGGTCGTGACTGTATATAAAATATAGTCTATCAGATACTTGACTGCACATGCACAGTCTAGTCGTTTAGTTTTAAAAGATATCGAACCCACAGGGACCGATGGTCAAACTAATGTTATCGATGTTACTATGTTTAGCGTAAGGCGATGATTTTTAGAGGTTTGGTTGAGCAAAAATTAAATCTAAAGAATATTAAGTTTTTAAGATAATATTAATAAAGGGATATCAGTATGCAACACATTAATTGTCAGGGATTCGATAAGTCATCGGTGTATATTTTAATTACCAAATACCTTTCAGTAGAAAATACTCATTTAAAAGGCTTTATCTCACACTCTCGTGATTGTTGACTCGGACTATACTTTTAAGTCAGAATGTACACTCTCACTGTCCCATTTGAAGTTAAAAATACTTTTTGAAAATAGATAAGTTTGAATTGCTTTTAAAGTGCTCTCGCTGTTTTTAAAATCAATGCCTAGTTTTTACTATCCTGTTCGACCCTCACGCTCTCGCGATTGTCGGTTCTAACCTTAGTTAATTTCCCACTCTCGTGAAAAACCCGTATTAAATAGTTTCTCACTCTCGTGACAAAGTTAATTAAATTCATATTAAAAACCACAGCCAGAAAGATTATTTGAGAAAAGAAGTTTACACCGATTGTTATTAAATCCCGTCTAATTAAATTGTTTACATACCGATACCGGTAGTTTAGCCAGACATGTTAAATAATGCAAACACAGATGAACAGAAACAAATTGACAATAAAGCAAACATGATTATTTAATAATAAAGCAATAATAATAATAATTGAATAAAAACCTGGAACTTTGATTAATCGAATATGCCGAATCTTGAAGTACTTGAGCAGTCCTCCACAGGCCGGTAGGATTCTGCTTCTCCGAAACAATTGCTTAAACTAAATTAAATAATTTACAGTAGTTCCCCAATGTATGAAACTACTACTTTTGGCTAAGAGAAAAAATGGAAAGGGAAGGGAAAAAATCAAAGCTCTGAACGGAATGGTAAACAAATTGCAGTAAAAGAAAACAATGTTTGCTGAAGAAAAATAACGGAAAACAAAATTGCAGAGGAAAAATAAATGCAGAGGAATAGCTTGAGAGTTGGCTTCAGAGAGGAAAAACAAGCGTGCACGTAGGTTTCCAACTTCCATCCTTTTATAATACCTCTTTGGTCTTTGTGCTTGAGAAAAATAAGGGTGACTTGGTTGAGTGAGAGATTCACGGGAAAGTGGGTTGAGGAGCGAAAACTGGGGCGATGTGGATCATTTCTGTTTGAAAATTCATTACGCTGTTTTTGCCTTTGTGACGGTCGTGGTGGGCCTGTGGCGTTCGTCACAACCAGGGCGTGACGATCGTGACGGGGCGTGTGACAAGCATCACATGCACAAAATCTTAAATTCTGCTTTTTCTATTGTTTCTCTTCTGTTTCTTCTTCTTTTCCTTCCTTTCCTATACTTTGCTCATTTAAGCATGGGAATTGAAATATTTGCAAAAATAACTCGAACACTTGTGGAATAATCGGAATATAAATGAAAATGGTATGATTTTTGAATGTAAATCAAGGCAAATGTACGATACATTTTCGTGTTATCATTTATCTCATAAAAATTGAGCAAGTTATGGTCTTTGGAAGTTGACCTCATAACTAGGGCACATACAAAATGACCTATAATGTTTCACCATAAAAATTGACTTTCCAAGAAAAAATAGCTCTTTATGTCAACATGAACATTGTTTGGAATGTCATAAAGAGTAACGTTGCTCTTGGAATCATTTCCATATGACAAAAATTGTAGGAGATAGGGTCTAGGGAACCCCAGCTTTGACCAGTTGACTTTCTCTGGTCAACCTCTTTGAACCAACTTGCAAGCTTAAAGTTATATTGATCTTTAGGAGTCATGGAGGATCATATATGCATAATATGATGTATAATAATGTATCCCTTTAAATATTTGACCAAATGTTGAAGAAACTTGCTGATGAAGTTACACAAGATACCCAAATGAATTAGGGCTTCAAAGACAAACAAGCTTCAAACTCTTGATGAATTCTTGATCAAAATGATAAATGAAGAACATGGGGATCCATATATGATGTCTAGAACCATTTTGAACCATTCCTTAATTGATATCTTGTCATGAGGGTCTCAAACCCTAGTTGTGAGCTTGATGAGGCATTGGTGGATGCACGCACTACCTAGAAAAGAAACAAAGACATACATAGACATATTTTTGTATTTTTGGTTAGTAAAAAAGAAAAATAAAGTATGATAAAATCAAATGTGCTTGGTGATCTCTCCTAATGCAAACCCAAATAATAAGGGGTAAGGAGGATGCCAAGGTGTAATCCCAAAGCCAATGCAAATGATGAGATAACATGAGGGATCTTAGGGTCAAAATTAGGGTGTTACAGCTGCCCCTATATAAGGACATTCTAACTGAGGATGTGAAGGTTAAAATCTTCGTATAAACACAGTAGAATGGACATATACTCAAGTAAAACACTAAAGATACAGTGACGTCAGAAGCAACGAGCATTAACATAGATCTCTCCTCTATACAAACCAGTTCAAATCATGCTATTATAGCTTAACCTAATGCTTCTTGTTTTTATTTCACCTGGTTTTATTCTAGCGCAATCACATTAAGCCCTTTGCCTTTACATGCACTTAGTGAAGTAGCCGGTTAGTTCCTTTGATCCTTTTTTAGCACGAGGTCTAGTACACTAGTGTGGTAACCCTTTATATATCCCATTTGAAGGTTGTGGGGGATCGAACTGTAGTTCTCCCTACCGAGTCTAGTACCAGGTACCTGTGAACCAACCGGCAACAGGTTTTTCTTTCCTTTTGTATATCTTGCAACCGTTTGTATGGTGCATTTTAAATTTCTCAATAGCAAAAGGATCTTCTCAATTCGTAGGCATCAATCACTGATATTCATTGGATCTTCACATGGTTTATGTTTAAGACGGTGATGACAGCTAGTATAAACTACTAGGGGTTAATCTAGAACGAAAACTTAAGGTATCAATATAATGGGTATTCAAACTGATCTCGCAAAAGTGAGAGATCTAAGGTGTTAGGACGTTATCAATCTTGTTAGATTTTTCCCAGCTTCCTAATAGAACCTATGTAAGACAACCTATATACTCGTAGGATATGCATTTAACATAAAAACAAAAAAAATTGTTATGGCTAATTATATAGACATAAATGAACGATTAGATAAAAACAAATAAATGAAAGACAATTTTTTTGTTATGGCTAATTAAATAGAAACAAATAAACGAAAGACAAGGATTCCCTTCCACACTTAAACAAAGCATTGTCCTCAATGCGACAAAATAAAGTGGGAAAAGGGGAGAAACAGGAGGATCGCTACTCTTTGCCATGACGTTGGGCTCTACATGTTCTAACTCTTGCTCGTGCACGTTCACTTCTACCACGTTGGGTAAGGTCCAACCCCACATGCTGAGTGTATTCTTGGATGGCATCAACATGACGTGTCAAGGCACTCATCTCTTTGGATAGTTCCCCCATCCCTTGGTCATGCCAGTTTGCATAGTCATGCTGATCTCTTTGTATTTGCTGGATCGCTTGCATCATTTCGGTTTGGCGCTCTTCCATCCTTTGGTTATGTCTCAACATCTCAGTATAGATGTCTTCCATGATGGCGGGTCAGCCCGTATTTCTTCCTTGGTTTCGGGAAGATGTCTCTGCAGCATGCTCAAGAGGTGGTTGTGGCACCTGCCGGTCCAGCTCTTCTTCAATTTCATCAACTCCATTATTATTAGGATCTTCTTCATTGGGCTCAAGAGCATTTAGATCAAAACTCCAATTTTCCATATTTTGCGGATCTATATGATTCGTGTTAGGCATAATGACACATCAGACTATCTTGTTCTGAACCACAGGGTGGTATCTCCCATCGTTTCTGACTTTGATAAGGTGCGAGAAGCGGAAATAGTCGATATTGAGGAACTCGGCCGGAAAGGCCGGTAAGTTATCAAGCGTATCCCCCATATTCAGGCCCAATGCTATGGAAGTGATGATTCCTCCAAAACAGAATGTCGTGTTTCCTGTCATGCACTTGGCATGATGTTGGCCAACAAGAACGGGGTGGCATTGAACGCCACCAGAGTGAACACACACTGAAGGAAGAAAAGCTCCTTAGAGTTTACCTTATGGTTGTTGAATCTTCTGAAGACCGTGTGTCCTAAAACTTGGTGGAAATATCTGATAGTCGGGTTGTGAATGTATGTTATGTTGAGTGCATCCCAGCTTGTGACGTTTACGTTGGTAAGACTATGCCATACTCCAAATGCTATTTCAGACCATCCGTCAGGGATACGGTAGTGAACTCCATCTCCATGTCGTAAACCAAGTATTCGCGCTATTTGTGTTTGGTACAAGGAATACTCGGTGCCGAACATCCTGAATATGGCGAGTCCGATGAGAAACTGAGTTGCACCGGGAGGTGTTATGTAGGAGAACGAACTCAAGAGTTCCAGGGTCAGAGCTTCATATGTCGGATGTGGGTTCGTGCAGAGCTGCGTCAAACTAGAGGTGTTCAGCATCCATTCCATGCCATCTGAAAGCCCCAACTCCGTCAGACAGTCATTATCAACGTAACTCGTAGGTTGAACTGAACATTGATAGAACCCGAGGTAGTTGTCTCTTTGTCGTTCGCCGACTTCTCCCTCTATAAATATGATATTTGAAAGGTCGGGAGCAGGTCTCTCTTGACGGGCCATGGAGTATGAAAATTGTGGTTTTGGTGTAGAGGAAGTAGGTTTCGTGAGTTATAGGAAACTCACTTGTTTATTGCTTAGATAGGAAGTGATGGAAGGGTTAATGGAGGAATAAATGGGTGTGAGTGGAACGGTTAAGGAAACAGAAGGAATAGATGAAGAAGAAGAAGAACCAGTGCGCCTGTTTTAATAAGGAAACAAAACGCGCATTCTGGATGCATGACGAGTGTCACGTACTTGTTACGGTCGTCACGCGTAACGGTCATGACGTGTAACGGTCGGGACGTGCATGTGACGAGCGTCACATGCAACGGTCAATTTTTTTGCATAAATGGAAAATTGGAAAATTTACATCATGCTTAATTTCTAACTGTTTGCATGCTATGAGTAAATCATATAGTCAGTACCATAGCAAAAATAGAGATTATAATAACTAGGAGAAGGTAAAGACAGTAACAGTATAGAAACAAAGTAATAAAACAATTGCAGCAGCAGTACAAATAAAATAGCAGCAATATGGAATTAACAGCAATAAAAATAACAAAATTAAACTGACGGAGGTAAATTAAATTGTTCACAGAAGTAAAAGAAATAACAATGTAATTTAGACTAAATGTAAAGACTAAAGTTAAATGTAACAGTAAGCATTAAAAGAATAATAGCAATAAAGTGCTCCCTCCCCATACTAAAAAAAGCAGTGTCCTTATTGTTTTAATGTGAGTAGGAAAATTCAGCGGTCAATGTAATTAGCCACGGTGTTGTCCCAAAGAAGCTACAACCTGGTTCAGGTGATCAAACTGCTCGACGGTGAAATCCATTAATCCTAAGACATCAAGGTGCATGCTTTTTAGTTCATCTTTCACATTAGTAATTTCAGTACGGGAACCATCCAAACAAGTAAGAATTATGGTCATATTTTTGGCATAAGATAGAATTTCTGGTTCATTTAGATTATAGTAGTTTGGAGGGGTTTCAGGGTCAAATTCACCAACAGAGATAGGGTCATCTAAATACTCATAAATAGGTGGTGTCTCAGGAGGTGATGGTGGAGCAATGTGATGTTCATCTAAATCATATAGCCAGTTATTTCTGTTATGAACACTCGTTCTCTCATGGTTTGGCAGGGTAAATAGCTGGGCAACTTCATTATTAATTAGGTAGTCAAAAGTATCCTGTCCAAGGTTTCCTAAAAGTCTTCGGTCGAAGAAAAAGTTAATATACATGGGTCGGATGGGTCCAAAAGATGTACGCTCGTTAAGTGGGCGTCTAAGTCCAATTGCATCATCTATCATGGTTACTAGGCCGCATATTATGATTGGGGCGCGATTGTTCTGTGCAAGGTAAACAAATATTTCCATCATAAATGTTACAGCATTGACATGTCGACCTTGGTCGACACAGAGTAAGATGAAAAGTTCATCCCTTGACATTAAGGTGTTGTTCTCTTCTTTTCCAAATAGGGTGTGGGCTAGTATTTTGTGTATCGCTTGAGAGTGCATCTGGTGTGGGTCAGGGTGGTGATCTCCAGTTAAACTACCCCAAAAGTAATCTAAGTCAATGTCATCGATTAATTCTTCCTGGCGGATAGTGAATACAAATGGGCCACTAGGGAATCCTAGAAGGTCAGCAAGGTCTCTACGATTATAAGTGAAATCAATACCAAACAGCCTAAAGGAAATCAACCCTTTGTTGAGTACGTAACCTTGCTCGGGGTTGTAAACTAGGGAGCTAAGGAATTCTAGGGTAAGCTCCCAGTATGTGACAAACCTTCTCTTAATAGCAACATTCTCTCACCCTAGCTGGTTAAACATAAACAAGATACTATTGCGGATACCTAACCTATCCATGGTAGGTCCATCATAATATATGGATAAAGCCATATCCTTCTGAGCTAAATAATCATAACGCCTTCTCTGAATTCTACCTATGAAAACTGTATCTACTTATTGCATGATGAAAATTAGTTACTAACTAGTTTTAACTTTGCATGTTAATCAGTATCCAATATTACTAAGTTAGTAACGAGAAACAACAAGTACATTACTGCATAGAATTAAGGAAAAGGAGCAAAATAAACGTAATAATAAAAGAAGGAAAACACTTAAAATGCAAAACATAAAATTAACAAAATCAATAACAAATTAAAAAGAGGCGGGTTGTCTCTCACTAAGCACTTTGTTTAATGTCGTAAGTTTGACAGTAACGTTGCGATATATCAGTTTTGGGGTTGAGCGGGAAGCTATATAAATCTTAGACTATTTGAATAGTTTCTATTGTCAATATTATGATAATGCTTTAATCGCTGCCCGTTTACAATGAACGATTCACTATTTCTACCCTTGATTTCTATCGCACCGCTTTTAAAAACTTTTGTATATTCGAAAAGACCTGACCACCTAGATTTAAGTTTTCCCGGAAAAAGCTTAAGTCTTGAATTAAATAGTAACACTACGTCGCCAACATTAAACTCTTTCCTAGATATACGTTTATCGTTCCATTTTTTAGTTCGTTATTTGTATATCTTGGCATTCTCATAGGCATCTAGTCTAAGTTCTTCCATTTTGTAAATGTCTAAAATTCGCTTCTCACCTGCGGAAGTATAATTTAGATTTAGGGTCTTAATTTCCCAATAAGCTTTGTGTTCTAACTCCATAGGGAGATGACATGATTTACCATAGACTAATTTAAAGGGAGTGGTCCCTATTCGGGTCTTGTAGGTTGACCTATATGCCCAAAGAGCTTCATTTAGTTTTGATGACCAGTCTTTTCTAGATATTCCGACTGTCTTTTCTAGAAATTGTTTGATCTCTCTATTCGAAACTTCGACTTGCCCACTGGTTTATGGGTGATAAGGTGTTGCTACTCGGTGTCGGACTCCATACTTCAGAAGAAGTTTTCCAAAGATATTTGATATGAAATGGGAGCCACCATCACTAACTACTAGTTTTGGAACACCGAATATAGGAAAGATTACGTTCTTGAACAGATTAATCACTACTCGTGTGTCATTTGTCAGAGAAGCTACAACCTCGATCCATTTTGAAACGTAATCGACATCTACGAGTATGTACTCATTACCAAAAAAAGACGGGAATGGTCCCATTAAGTCAATCCCCCACACATCAAAGACTTTCACTTCTAAGATGCCTGTTTGTGGCATTTCGTCACGTCTTGAAACGTTACCAGTGCGTTGGCACCGGTCGCAATTTATAACCACATTATGGACATCTTTCCATAGAGTAGGCCAAAAGAGGCCAGATTGTAAGATCTTAGCACAAGTTTTTGAAGTGTTTATGTGCCCACCATAGGGAGAGGAATGGCAATGAGAGATTATAGCGTCTATTTCATCCTCAGTAACACATCGACGAAAAATGTCGTCGATACCTCTCTTGAAAAGCAGAGGTTCATCCCAATAGTACTATTTTAGATCATGAAAGAATTTCTTCTTTTGTTGGTATGATAAGTCTGATGGAAGTGCTCCAACAGCTAGGTAGTTGACAAAATCAGCATACCATGGCAGAGTTATATTCGTATGAATTTCTTCCACTGATTCTTCTATTTCGGTATCATTTAAGGTTAGCTCAGACATGTCGCTTTCCATTTGGGCTATAAGTCGTTCGTAAGGGAAATCATCATCGATTGGAACTTGTTCAGGCTTATTCCCTTCGATTCATGATAAGTGGTCTGCTACTACATTCTCAGTACCCTTCTTATCTTTTATTTCTAAGTCAAATTCTTGTAAGAGTAGGATCCATCTTAAGAGTCTTGGTTTGGCATCCTTCTTACTTAGCAAGTATCTAATAGCAACGTGATCAATATAGATGATGATTTTTGCTCCTACTAAGTAAGAACGCAATTTGTCTAAAGTGAACACAACATCTAGAAGTTCCTTTTCAGTGGTGGCGTAGTTCATTTGGGCAGGATCTAAGGTTCTACTTGTGTAGTAGATCGCATGAAGTTTTTTATCCTTCCTTTGTCCTAGCACTGCGCCTACGATATAGTCACCCACATCATACACGATTTCGAATGGAAATCTCCAGTCAGGTGGTTGCATGATAGGTGCGGTGATTAAAGATTTTTTTAATTGTTCAAACGCTGTTAAACATTTCTCATCAAAGATAAAGTCAGCGTATTTCATTAATAAACCAGTCAATGGTTTGGTAATTTTCGAGAAATCTTTGATAAAATGTCGGTAGAAACCGGCGTGTCCTAAGAAGCTTCGTATTTTTCGTACGGTTTTCGGAGGTTGAAGATTTTCTATAATTTCGATCTTAGCTTTGTCTACTTCAATTCCTTTATCAGATACTACGTGTCCTAGCACGATTCCTTGTTGGACCATGAAATGGAATTTCTCCCAGTTCAATACGAGATTCACCTTTACGCATCTTTCAAGTACCATTTCAAGGTTTGATAGACATCCTTCAAAGATCTGCCCACAAACAGAAAAATCGTCCATAAAGACTTCCATAATGTCGTCTGTAAAGTCAGCGAAGATTGACATCATTCATCTTTGGAATGTTGCAGGAGCGTTGCATAATCCAAATGGCATTCGTCGATAAGCAAATGTACCATAAGGGCATGTGAAGGTTGTTTTCTCTTGGTTGTCAGGATGGATAAGAATTTGAAAGAATCTTGAATAACCATCTAGATAGCAGAAGTGGGAATGCTTAGCCAATCGTTCAGGCATTTGGTTAATGAAAGGCAGAGGAAAATGATCCTTTTGAGTGTCTTTGTTCAGTTTCCTATAGTCGATGCACATTCTACTTCCGGTCACAACTCTTTGTGCTATAGATCCCCCCTTCTCGTTCTTAACAACTGTAACACCCCTTTTCTTGGGTATTACATGAACGGGGCTAGCCCATTGACTGTCGGAGATCGGGTATATGATTCCTGCATCTAATAACTTCTTTACTTCATCCTTGACTACAGTACTTAAGATTGGGTTGATCCTTTTCTGGTGTTCTCTAGAGGTTTTACAATCTTCTTCTAGCATAACGTGATGCATACAGATAGAAGGAATTATTCCTTTTAGGTCGGCGATGTTGTAGCCTAACGCAGTTGGATATTTTCTTAAGGCATCTAGTAACTTTTCAGTTTCAATCTATCCTAAGTCTGCATTGACTATTACTGGTCTTTTGAGTTCAGTGTCTAGGAATTCGTATCTTAGGTTGTTGGGTGGTGTTTTTAATTCTAAGTCTGGTTTCTTCGGGCTTGGCATGTGATTAGGTGTAAGTGATAAGCATTCTCTTAGACTGTCATTTTGGTATGGTTCACGCCAACTATCATCTTCAAAGATTTTTGGGATTTGGATTTTCATTATATCAGAATATATGGTTTCTTGTATCTCCATCTCTCTTACGCACTCGTCTATGACATCAAGTAGATAACAAGTATCGTCTATAGCTGGCGCTTGTTAGAATTGTGTCAACTTCGAATATGTGGTTTCTTGAATTCAACTTTTTCTTCTCCAACTTCGAATGTTAGCTTGCCTTTTTTCACGTCTATTATGGCTCCGGCGGTAGCTAAGAATGGCCTTCCTAATATAATAGGTGTACTGGCATCTTCTTTGATGTCCATGATTATGAAGTCTGTAGGAATGTAGAATTGTCCTACATGTACTAGGACATTCTCTGGTATACCAACATGATATTTGATTGAGCGGTCAGCTAGTTGAACAGACATCTTGGTTGGTCTTAGTTCTCCCATGTTGAGCCTTTTACAGATGGATAAGGGCATTACACTAATGCTAGCTCCTAAGTTGCATAGAGCTTTGTCTATGACGAACTTTCCAATGACACAGGGTATGGAGAAACTACTTGGGTCTTTTAGTTTGGGAGGCATGTTGTTTTGGATTATTGCGTTACACTCAACAGTAAGTGTAACTGTTTTGTTATCCTCGATCTTTTTCTTATTGGATATGATCTCTTTAAGAAACTTGGCATATGAGGGGATTTGTGTGATAGCTTCTGTAAAAGGAATTGTAATATTCAGTTGCTTCAGAAGTTCAACAAATTTCTTAAATTGCCCTGCAGTTTTAGAATTTGTGAGTCTTTAAGGATACATAATGGGTGGTTTATAAGGTGGTGGAGGCACATAAGGTTTTTCTTTCTCTTCGGCCTCTTGGGTATTATCTTCCTTCTCCTTTGGTTCACTGACCTTCTTAGTTGTTGTTTTGTCAGGTTTTTGGTACATGGCAGGATTTTGGAGTCTTGGATCTAAGGGTCCGTCTAGTTCTTATCCACTTCTCACTATAACGACATTTGCATGTCCTTTTGGATTAGGTTGTGGATATCCAGGAAATGTGCCAATGGGAGCAGCAGTAGATGCTTGTTGTTGAGCCACTTGTGAAATCTGTGTTTCAAGCATTTTGTTGTGGGTGGCTAAAGCGTCTACTTTGCTCGCTAATTGTTTAAGTTGATCACTAGTGTGTATGTTTTGGTTCAAGAAGTCTTTGTTTGTTTGAGCTTGGGTAGCTATGAAGCTTTCCATCATTAATTCAAGGTTGGACTTCCTAGGAATGTTATGAGCATTAGTAGCTGGCTTTTGATATCCAGGTGGAACAGCGAGTGCTTGGCCAGGTGCATACAGGGCGTTGTTGTTCTTGTACGAAAAGTTAGGATGGTTTTTCCAACCTGGGTTGTAGGTATTCGAATAAGGGTTTCCTTGTGCATAATTTACTTGATCAGTGGGGACTCCTGCTAATATCTGACATTCTTGTGTAGTGTGTCCAGGAATTCCATATAACTCGCAGTTTGGATTTACGGCAGCCACGATGGCTACGGGTGGTATGGTCAAGTTGTCTAACTTTTGAACAAGGGCATCTACCTTCGCATGGACATGGTTAAGGCTACTGATTTCGTACATTCCATCTTTTGTTTGGGACTTTTCTACTGGATTTCTTTCACCTCCCCATTGGCAATGGTTTTGGGCCATATTTTCAATGAGTTGATAGGCTTCGTTGTATTGCTTGTCCATAAGTGCACCGCCCGCGGCAGCGTCTACTGTCAGTCTTGTATTATACAGAAGCCCATTGTAAAATGTGTGATTGATCACCCAGTCTTGGAGACCATGATGTGGACACATCCTTATCATGTCTTTGTATCTATCCCACACGTCGTAGAGATATTCTGCATCTTTTTGTCGAAATCCGTTGATTTGAGCTCTCAGCATAGCAGTTTTGCATGGCGGAAAATATCAGTCTAAGAAAACGTTCTTCAGTTCTTCCCATGTAGTGACTGAGTTGGATTGCAAGGATTACAACCAAGCCCAAGCTCTGTCTCTTAGAGAGAAAGGAAAAAGGCGTAGTCTTATCGCATTTTGAGATACACCATTCGCCTTCACAGTGTCTGCGTACTGCATAATTGATGTTGTTGGACAGCTGATAACAATGAGGGTTTCAACTCAAAATTGTTTCGATTGATAGCAGGGGTAGCAATGCTGTTATGAGGTTCTTGTTGAGACGGGGTAGCGTAGAACTCAAGAGGACGATTATGTGGTCCTACTGCAGCCATGGTTGGTTTTTCAACTGGTTCAGTAGTAGGAAAGAAGATATCGGGAATATTGTACCTTCGTTGCTACTCTAGTATTCAGCGTCTTAAATATAAGAAACACTCTAATTTTGTGATTGGTGGTACTAAGTTTTCGCCTTGTGAGCGAGTACTTTGCATACAACCGAGAAATAAGGGAAAGGAAATTAGTTTTTGCCTCAGTCTATACTGCACAACAAAAGAATCGCATTATTTGACTAAATCAGGTCCCCGGCAACGGCGCCAAAAACTTGATACGTGGTCGTGACTGTATATAAAATATAGTCTATCGGATACTTGACTGCAAGTGCACAGTCTAGTCGTTTAGTTTTAAAAGATATCGAACCCACAGGGATCGATGGTCAAACTAATGCTATCGATGTTACTATGTTTAGCTAAGGTGATGATTTTTAGAGGTTTGGTTGAGCAAAAACTTAATCTAAAGAAAATTAAGTTTTTAAGATAATATTAATGAAGGGATATCAGTATGCAACGCATTAATTGTCAGGGATTCGATAAGTCACCGGTGTATATTTTAATTACCAAATACCTTTCAGTAGAAAATACTCATTTAAAAGGCTTTATCTCACACTCTCGTGATTGTTGACTCGGACTATACTTTTAAGTCAGAATATACGCTTTCACTATCCCATTTGAAGTTAAAAATACTTTTTGAAAATAGATAAGTTATGATTGCTTTTAAAGTGCTCTCGATGTTTTAAAAATCAATGCCTAGTTTTTACTATCCTGTTCGACCGTCACGCTCTCCCGATTGTCGGTTCTAACCTTAGTTAATTTCCCACTCTCGTGGAAAAGCCATACTAAATAGTTTCTCACTCTCGTGAAAAAGTTAATTAAATTCAAATTAAAAACCACAGCCAGAAAGATTATTTGAGAAAAGAAGTTTACACCGATTATTATTAAATCCTGTCTAATTAAATTGTTTACATACCGATACCAGTAGTTTAGCCGGACATGTTAAATAATGCAAACATAGATGAACAGAAACAAATTGACAATAAAGCAAACATGATTATTTAATAATAAAGCAAAAATAATAATAATTGAATAAAAACCTGGAACTTTGATTAATTGAATATTCCGAATCTTGAAGTACTTGAGCAGTCCTCCACGGGTTGGGAGGATTTTGCTTCTTCGAAACAATTGCTTAAACTAAATTAAATAATTTGCAGTAGTTCCCCAATGTAGGAAACTACTACTTTTGGCCAAGCGAAAAAACGGAAAGGGAAGGGAAAAAATCAAAGCTCTGAACGAAACGGTAAACAAATTGCAGTAAAAGAAAACAATGTTTGTTGAAGAAAAATAACGAAAAACAAAATTGTAATGGAAAAATAAATGAAGAGGAATAGCTTGAGAGTTGGCTTCAGAGAGGAAAAATAAGTGTGCCCGTAGGTTTCCAACTTCCATCCTTTTATAGTACCCCTTTAGTCTTCGTGCTTGAGAAAAATAAGGTTGACTTGGTTGAGTGAGAGATTCACGGGAAAGTGGGTTGAGGAGCGAAAACTGGGGCGACGTGGATCATTTCTGTTTGAAAAATCATTACGTTGCTTTTACCTTTGTGACGTTCGTGGTGGGCCTGTGGCGTTCGTCACAACCAGGGCGCGACGGGGCGTGTGACGAGCGTGACATGCACAAAATTCTTAAATTCTGCATTTTCGGTTGTTTCTCTTTTGTTTCTTCTTCTTTTCCTTCCTTTTCTATACTTTGCTCATTTAAGCATGGTGTAGCGGGGTATTTGTTACCATTAGAGATATTGACTAAATCCAAGGTAAATCATACAAGTCGAGTCGCCACCGCACTTCTATTTATCCAAAGGAATGGTTAGAAAGCGAACAAAAACCTAATAGTTTTAACAAAAACTAGTAAAAGAAACAGAGATCTGGGTAAGGGGGTTGGTTATGTAATGGGAAGGTGTTAGGCACCCAAAACATCCTAGGTACTCCTAGGGAGCCCTTTTCATACTTGTTGTAAGGTTGTTGTCTTTGTGAAGAAATTTGTTTGTGCAAACATGATTGAAGTGATGAGAGGAGAATGTACAAGTTATTTACATTTTTGTGTTTGGATGGATAAACCCATTGCCTACGTACCATATTATAAAAAGATTAGGATCAAAACCTCGTAGTTCGGAGTAAAAATCTCAAAAATGAGTTGGTGAATTGATTGGTCCAAAAGCCTTAAGGTCTTTTGTTATCAAAGGGAGAAAACTCAACCAAACCACAAATCCACCATGTGAGGATAGCTTCAACATGCTAGTGAGGGGTTAACCCTATAATAAGCATGGAAGGCTCATTGTCCATCACTAAGGATATAGGTGAGTATTACATCTACCACAAGGATAACTCAAACCTAATAGCTAAAGGTTATGAAAGATTTTTGATTAAGAAAGTGGCCATTGGAACCACAAAAAGGCATTTGAATGGGTTATATTTACCAATTAGAAGTATATACAAAAATGGTCAAAGTTAACTTAAAGATTCAATTCAAAATAAGTGTTATGAAAGGAAAGTTTGAAAATCAAAAGCATAAGGCTTAGGTTTCTAATAGTTGAAAACAAAGGTTAAATGTTTGCACAAAAGTTTTGGCTTGGGTTAGAGTGGAGAGAAGAAGAAGAATGGCTAAGTCCTAAGTAGAGCAAAAAGAGAAAGGATGAAGAAACAAAACCACAATGGAGTTCCTCTCTTGAGATCATATAGATGATCCAAGTACCTCACATCCTTTGGAATAGGCAATCACAAAGCATAAGCAATCAAACAAGTCTCTTAAGAGATCCTCAATGTGTCTTATGTCTTTAACTTTGGATGAGCATGGCAATGGTCCTTCAATTAAGCTCAAATACAATTCCCTAGCACAAAAGCACACACATCAAAAGTTCCATGAAGTAAAACAAGAATGGACAAGAGTGAGTTTAGAGATTTAGTCCCTCTAATCCATCTTCATCATTAAGGTCCATTTACTCCAATTTTGCATAAGGAAAGTCCTAGAATCTAAGTCCAATTCTCCATTCTTTGCATAGGGAAAGTCCTAGAAACTAAGTCCATTTCTTTGCATTTGGTTCACAACAATCAAAATAAAACACAAGCATAATAATATATACACAATTATGTGCTCAAGTGAGTAAAAGGCAAATGACATTAACATAAACATGTGCTCAAGTGAGCAAAGAGAAAAGCAAATGGATAATATGTGCAAGAATAGTAAATTGCATAAAAGTAAAGAGCAAAAAGTAAATGTTAATTGTTAGTAATTCGTGTTAGTAGTTAGTGTGCCATAAGGCAAATTTAGCGCTATGTTAAGCAATCGTAATTGGACTTATGTAGAAGTCACAACTATCTGAGGCCGGTCAATAATAATGTAGGCAACAAACACAAGTTAGGAGTCTTGATTAGTGAATCAAGTCCCAATAACTTGCCATGCCAAAAAGAAGAAGAAAATTGATCTTGTATTGGTTTAAGTCTTTTGCATGATTTAGAAAACAACATATCCTTAATGCAAAGCCATTCACTTGATCAATTGATCAAGATGAATTAGATTTGGATCAAGGAAGATTAAGTCTCCCTAATCAATGCTAACTTATCAACCTTCAACTCATTGATCAAAAAGAAAATAAGAAGAAGAAGAAGGAGATGAATAAGAGAAATAAAAGAAGGCAAAAGCACAAATGCATTAAATGAAATAGAATGTACCAATCATCATATGTTGACCAATGACATTGAAAGTCAAAGTCAAACAATCAAAAACAGAAGTGAGATGAAGATTGGAAGTCAAGAAATGAACAAAATATTTTTGGCATTTTTAATATTTAAAATAAACTTGAATTAAAAATAATGGAAAGGTCAAACTTCAAAATCACTTCAAATCAACCTTGAAAGGTCCAAGTGATTTATCCCAAGTTCAACAAGGTCAAACAAAGTTTGACAAAAAATTTCAGCATTTTTAAAAGTCAGAAACTATTTTTAATCAATTAAAAATGAATAAAAATAACCTAATTGAACTAAAATCTCAAATAAATCTCAAATCAATTTAAAAATTGATGAGAATATTTTTCATAGATCCATCATCATTCAAATAGGTTAGGAAAAAATTTTTGTATTTTTTGAACATCAAAAACTATTTAAAATGAATTAAAAACAACCAGAAAAGAGAAAATTCACAAAAAATATCAAATGACAAAATAAAAAATATTAAAAATCAGAAATAGAAACTAGAATTTATTTGGAGACTAATGCAATTGGTCCCAAAATTTTTGGATTAAAAATGAGAGAGATATTGATTTTTGAAAATAATTGGAATTAAAAGAAATAAAGAAAATAGAAATCAGAAATTAGAAATGGCAAAAAATGAGAGCCCTTGGATCTGAGCTCATTAATTGAGTTGGCAGATCCAAGCATCCAGAGGCGCGCGTCCAACGTGTTCCACAGTCAATGCAACCACACGTGGTATTTAAATAAGTCATAAGTTTGGACAGCCAGGATTAAATCTGGAAATAGAAACGGACGTCCATGATTGGATCTGGAGTTGGGACGGTGGCCAGCGCCACCGTCTTCTCCGGCTAGCTCCGGTGAGAGCTCAAATTTGCAGAAGAGCAAATATGCGCCAAAACACACGATCCAGACATCAATCGAAAGAGGAAGTGATGTACATCACTCCTATACCATTCACTTACACTCTAGATTTCTATAAATGGAGAAATCAGAGATGGAAGTATGATGGTGTTCATCATGAACTTCATGTTTTTACAAAATTGAAATCACAAATCAAATGCCTCTATTGAGAGGACTTCAGCCAGACCAAGGAACTCAAGAAATAAGCAAGGATCAAAGAGTTTCGAAGAGAAAAAGTTCTGATATCCACCTTTGAAATGCAGGTATGGAGAGCACGATCTTTCACAACTAAAGCTTGCAATGAGATCTAGTGATGAAGAGGAAGCAAGGCTGAGAAATTATAGGTCTGAAAATCAACCAAGGAAGTTGAAATTCAGATCTGAATTTTTTAGAAGAAAATTGAAATTCCTTTAGTAATGGCTATGGAGAGATTTGTGCAGCATAACAGGTTGAATCAGGTGTCCATTTTGAATGGAATAGGGTCTCTATTTATAGAGGGAGTGGCAAGGAAATGATGAATTGATCCGTGTGCATGAACATGGACAATCCTTGCATGGGCTTGCATGATCATGCACAAGGCCCAAAAACAATGCCAATTGCAAGCTGCGCTCAGTCTAGAATGAAATGGACGTGTAGTTTGCTTTGAATTTGCTTGTGCATCAAGATTTCAACATGAATTCCACAATTGAACCTAAACATTCACCTCTTCGAAAATGCCAATTAGAAAATCCAAACATAAGCATGTGGGTAATGGTTGGAAAGGTCTTTGTATAAGGAACAAATATTATGTTGGACAAAAACTCATTTTAAGTGTGGAAATTAGTGAATCTTGAGTTTAAAGTGTGATGTGCAAAAAATGTCAATGCAAGGTTTCCAAATTTGGCCCATGTTCAAGCCCTTCTGTTTTGATGATGCAAGCCTCAAATGAAAAATTCTCCAACATCAAAGTTGTAGATATTTTCAAGAAAATTAAAATGGACTTAAATGTTTCATAATTTGGATTTTTTATGAAAGAGTTATGGGCACTTGAAGTTGGACTTTTTTGCCTTTTAATGCATTTGGCCCAAAAGGACCTATAATGTCTTGCATTATCACATGTATTTCCTTTGAGATTTTGAAATTTTGTTCAACATAACATTTTAAGTAGACATCTTAATATTTCCAATTCATTTGATCCCACCTAAAAATCATAAAAAAAAGAATGAGTTATGTCCTTGGGAAGTTGACCCAAAATTAGGGTTTCAGTCAAAATGACCTATAATGTATTGGAATGGGAGATGGCCTTCCCAGCTCAAATCAATTTTTGATGAACATGAAAGTTGTTCATATTGTACTTAAGAACATTTTTTATTTTGGAATCATCTCCATTTGACCAACACATAAAAAGTTAGGTCTCAGTGCATTTCAAAATAGTCAGATGAATTGACTGATCAACTTCTCAAGTCCATGACTCATATCTTGATGAATTGATGATTGAGGACACTCAAATAAGTTCAAATATGCATGAAATGATGAATTAAAGGACTTCCCTTGATTGTATTTGACCATGGGTTGAGGTTGCTTCAAGAGCAAGGCATTGTGGTGCACAAATGAATTAGGGTTTCTCTGGGGAACAAACCTCAAACCCTTTGACTTGATTTGATCAAAATGATGAATTGAGATACTAGGGAGGCATATTTGATGGATGAGATATTTGGGAACCATTACCATGCTTGCTATCATCTCCTCTTGACCTTACCATTGCATGAGTGATCTCCTTGAAGCTCTTGACCTTGTGATTGCTTAAGCTACAAACAAAAGATGTTAGTGACATATTTTTGTGCTTTTGGTTAGTAAATATAAAATGAGAAAAGCTATGATATACAATTTAAGCATGCTTGGTGATCTCAAACCACTCATAAGAGGTCCCACCCAAAGGCAAAGGGAACCAAGATGCTAATGATCCTTGAGGCAATGCAAATGCAATGTTATGATGCCATGGGGGATCTTAGGGACAAAATTAGGGTCTTACACATGGGAATTGAAATATCTGTAAAAAAAACTCGAACACTTGCAGAATAATCGGAATATAAATGAAAATGGTACGATTTTTGAATGTAAATCAAGGCAAATGTACGATACATTTTCGTGTTATCATTTACCTCATAAAAATTGAGCAAGTTATGGTCTTTGGAAGTTGACCTAGTTACCTCATAACTAGGGCACATACAAAATGACCTATAATGTTTTACCATAAAAATTGACTTTCCAAGCAAAAATAGCTCTTTATGTCAACATGAACGTTGTTTGGAATGTCATAAAGTGTAACGTTGCTTTTGGAATCATTTTCATATGACAAAAATTGTATGAGATAGGGTCTAGGGAACCCCAACTTTGACCAATTGACTTTCTTTGGTCAACCACTTTGAACTAACTTGCAAGCTTAAAGTTATATTCATCTTTAGGAGTCATGGAGGATCATATATGCATAATATGATGTATAATGAGGTATCCCTTGAAATATTTGACCAAATGTTGAAGAAACTTGCTGATGAAGTCACACAAGATACCCAAATGAATTAGGGCTTCCAAGACAAACAAGCTTCAAACTCTTGATGGATTCTTGATCAAAATGATAAATGAAGAACATGGGGATCCATATATGATATCTAGAACCATTTTGAACCATTCCTTAATTGATCTCTTGTCATGAGGGTCTCAAACCCTAGTTGTGAGCTTGATGAGGCATTGGTGGATGCACGCACTACCTATAAAAGAAACAAAGATATACATAGAAATATTTTTGTATTTTTGGTTAGTAAACAAAGAAAAATAAGTATGATATAATCAAATGTGCTTGGTGATCTCTCCCAATGCAAACCCAAATAATGAGGGGTAAGGAGGATGCCAAGGTGTGATCCCAAAGCCAATGCAAATGATGAGATAACATGAGGGGTCTTAGGGTCAAATTGGGGTCTTACAGCTGCCCCTATATAAGGACATTCTAACTGAGGATGTGAAGGTTAGAATCTTCGTATAAACACAGTAGAATGAACTTAAATAACACCATCAAGAAACAAATTTCGGTCCCTAAGAGACCTCGTGATGCATATGATATGAATGCAAAAAGTAATCTTTGTGGGGAATATATTGCCACAAAGGAAAAGAATCTGGAGGAAACTGAAAGTCCACAGGAGTATAATACATTCCATAAGGAAAACGCAATGGGGAGACAGAGACTCTGGGGATAAAATTTGTGCGTAGGCCAGGCTACAACTTAAAAACTACTAGGAGACGCGAGTAGATGTCCATGGAAAGACTCGGTTGGGGAACCAGGAAAAATATGCAAGGGGTTAGAATATATCAGAACAAAGCTAAAATACTTAAACCAAATAGGGTATTAGCGACTTCACTAGGGAAATATGAACTCAAACTCAACTGGGGAAGAGTGAACTTCAACATAGAAGTAGAAGAGATATATTATCTACTATCGGTAACTGGGTAAGAAGATAATACACTCCAACAGAGGGACATCCGTTACCGGTTAGGGTAAACATATCAAGGATGAATCGTTGAGGAAAAAGAGGCATATTAATTACCGGTTACTGGGTAAGAACGACCTACTGGGGAAAGGAACCAAATAGGATTTACAACTACCTGCTACTGGGCAGAAGACCAAAGAGAGAGTATTAGTACTAGTTAAAGTGAACATATCAAGGATAAACTCAAAGGAAGAATATTCCTCATCGGTTAAGATGAACATATCAAGGATAACTGTCAGGGAGAAATCGGAATTACAAATACCAGCTACTGGGTAGAATACCAAAAATAGATAATATTCGTCACCAGTTAGGATGAACATATCAAGGATAGACTCAGCAGGGGAAAGTAGGAATTACAACTACCGACTACTGGGTAGAAAACCAAAAATAGAGAGAATTCGTCATTGGTTAAAGTGAACATATCAAGGATAAACTTTGAGGGGGAAATAGGATTTATATCTACCATTCACTAGGTAAAAGACCGCAAAGAAGAGAAAATCCGTCACCGATTAAAGTGAACATATCAAGGATAGACTCTCTAGGGAATAAAAGTAGGGATTATAACTACCTTTTTACTGGGTAGAAAACCAAAAGGGAAGAATATTCGTCACTGATTAGGATGAACATATCAAGGATAGACTTGCCAGAGAAACGTGAAAACGAATCCGCTGGGGAAACAAAGGAAGTAGACTACTTTTTACCGGGTATTGGGTAAAGGTAACACACTCAACATCAAGAAGAATATTACTAGTTACTGGGTAACAGACTCTTGGAGATCAAAATATCTATCTAAGTAAGAAGTCAAGGGGAATGGTTTCGTCCAGATAATAAACTGGGGAGGAAATTGAAATAATAATCATCCACGAGGAAATAACTCAGTGGGGAATGGTTTCGTCCAGATAATAAACTGGGGAGGAAATTGAAATAATAATCATCCACGAGGAAATAACTCAGTGGGGAATGAGAAGGGATAAACTCTTTCTGCTTAATGGGCTGACACTCTATAATTGAAGGAGGACAGACACATCAAATCTGTATTGGGAAATAATATCACCAAAGGAGGGGATTAACAGAAAGATCAATGTGATAAAATGCACAATGAAATATCTGATGATGTTCTATATTAATGAATATGTATGTTTGTGATTATGATTATGCTGACAAAACATCACAAAGGATACATATAACGAAGATTTGAATCATCACTATAAAACACTCAGTTAATCTCAACAAGATGGAATCGCAAACTGGAGAATTCGCTAGGGATAAAAAAATCATCTAGCTCCGAATAAATCAATTATGGTTGGGGAAGACATGAAGAACATGCTTCCAATCAATCATGGCAAAATCCGCAGGGGGAAGAGAGCACTACTGAAGGATAATCAACTAAATATGTTGAGTATAGAGAAGGATCTGATGAGGATCCAAATAAGTCAATGTTGCGGGGAATTTTAAGTCCAAACCATGTCAAATGGGAGACAAACTTGCAGGGGACATAAATCAATACTTCTCAGAACCAAGCACTACTGGGAATGAGGGAACTTTCCTAAGAAGACGAACTCTGTCGGGGATTCAAGAGGTAAAACTATGAGTGGGGAATAAAGCAAATTACTGGGGATGTTGTGACTTGTTGGAACAAACCAAAGACCATCAAATTCCTCAATAATCATCAAATTCTTCTTGGGAATTGCAAAATAAACCAATTCCAAGGCAAAAATAACCGGATCTGACTCACACAGGGGAGAAATTGTCGTTGTTATGCAACACAAACAAATGCAAGTGGGGATCTATAGACCAAATAAAGGTTCTGGGATATCCATGGTCCAATCATCAAATCACAAACTGGGGGATGCAAAACACAAACAATCTTAGATGGGGAAGATGAAATGCAAAGGGGAGCAACCATCAGCTCAATCGGGGATAATAGGTTGCTTAGGGATCACTTATTAGCCATGCTGGGAACGAACGACGAACTGTTGGAGGGGGGGGGGAGTTACCAAACAAACTGCTTGGATAAGACAAATAATGCTTCACACTTAAAGACTTACCTGTTCTCATATTATTGTTGATATTCTCTGCTGATATCGATTATTCTTAAAGTGAATGTTTTTATTATTTTAAGAAAAATAATTATTCATAGATTTATTTCAAAATTATCATCATAAAAATTCAATCTTAAAACAGAAATAAATAAGAACAGAAATAATTGGATAAAATCTCAATTTTATTTAATGGGATGGAAGTCCGCAAATGGCGGGACTCCATGGATCTTTACAAAGTTTGAGAAATGGTAATTTACATGGAAAAAGGCTACATTTAATACAATGATCACTACTCTTCCTACCAACTTCCAAATACATTATACTTGTCTTCAGTTGAGAATGATGAATCCAAACAAAATGACTGCTCAGAACTGCCTCAAAGATCAGGACCAGCCGAACGCAGTTACTTGCCATAATCCCTAATATTTGCCTAGATTGCCCCAAGGTGGGGTACTCAACCTACTGGGATAATTTTTCTGTTTTATGTCTCTAACTTTTTCCTGGATCTCCCTTTCGGGTTTTCAATCCACCGAGACGCTCATTTTTGCCTAAGCCACCCTTTCGGGTTTTCAACTTATCGAGTTGTTCTTTCCCTTTTTTAGGTGAAGTATTTCTTGACTGCATCGGCATTCACAGGACGACTGAACTCTTCATCATCCACAGCTGCAAGAATCAAAGCACCGCCTAAAAATGCTCTCTTCATAACATATGGGCCTTCATAATTAGGGGTCCATATTCCCATATCATCAGGTTTGAAAGATAGAATCTTCTTGAGCATGAGGTCACCTTCTCTGAACACACGAGGCTTGACCTTCTTGTCAAATGCTTTCTTCATTCTCTGTTGATACAATTGACCATGACACGTGGTAGTCAATCTCTTCTCTTCAATCAAATTCAGTTGGTCGTATCTAGTCTACACCATTCAGCTTAAGTCAACTTGGCTTCTATCAAGATACGCAATGATAGGATCTCAACCTCTACAAGGAGCACAACTTCCATTCCATAGACAAAAGAGAAAAGGGTTGCCCCTGTTGACGTGCAGATGGATGTACGGTACCCATGCAAAGCAAATGGGAGCATCTAATTCCAATCTTTGTACGTTACAACCATCTTCTGAATAATCTTCTTGATGTTCTTATTAGCAACTTCAACAACCTCATTCATCTTAGGTCTGTAGGGAGAAGAATTATGATGTGCAATCTTGAAGTCTATGCAAAGAGTTTCCACCATATTATTGTTCAAGTTAGATCCATTATCAGTAATGATCTTACTTGGCACACCATAATGGCATATAATTTGATTCTTGATAAACCTTACAATAACTTGCTTGGTCACATTCACATATGATTCTGCTTCAACCCACTTTGTGAAATAATTAATAGCCACCAGAATGAAACGATGTCCGTTCAAAGCTTTGGGCTCAATCATGCCAATCATATCAATTCCCCACATGGAGAAGGGCCATGGAGAGGAAATGGCATTCAACAATATCGGAGGAACATGAATCTTATCTGCATAAATTTGACACTTGTGGCACATATTCACAAACTTGCAACAGTCATATTCCATTGTCAGTCAATAGTAACCCGCTCTCAACATTTTCTTTGCCATAGCATGTCCATTGGAATGAGTACCAAAGGAACCTTCATGGACTTCAGTCATCAATAAGTCTGCTTCGTGTCTATCCATGCATCTGAGCAAAACCATATCGAAGTTTCTCTTATAAAGCACATCACCATTCAGGTAGAAGTTACCAGCTAAACTTCTCAAAATCTTCTTATCTTTTAAAGATGCCCCAGACGGGTAAATCTAACTTTGGAGGAAACATTTGATATCATAATACCAAGGCTTTTCATCTTTGACTTCTTCAACGACAAATACCTGAGTTGGACGATCAAGACGCATCACAATCAGATTAGGAACTTCATTCCAAAATTTTACCATAATCATTGAAGCCAACATTGCAAGAGCATCTGCCATTCGGTTTTCATCTCAAGGAATATGATGAAACTCAACCTTTGTAAAGAAAGTTGATATTATCCTTGCGTAATCTCTATATGGTATCAAACCGGGTTGATTCGTCTCCCATTCACCTTTGATTTGATTCACAACCAAAGTTGAATCTCCATAAACGTCAAAATATTTAACTCTGAGATCAATGGCTTCTTCAAGCCCCATAATACAAGCTTCATAATCAGCCATATTGTTTGTACACTTGAAGGTCAATATAGTTGTAAACAGAAAATAAGTTCCGTGAGGAGTAATAATCACTGCCTCAATGCCATTACCATACGAATTAACAGCTCCATCAAATACCATGCCCCAACGGGAACTAGGTTCTGGCCCTTCTTCAAGCAATGGTTCATTAGAATCTTTCATCTTCAAGTATAAAATCTCTTCTTCAGGAAAATCATACCTGTTGATTCTAAGTGTTGGCAGCAATTTTGGTAAAACAAAGAGTGTTCACAAGATGTTCTGTGTGATGTCTTAACATGAGATATCCTCTGTACCTGCTGGAGTTGAAGAACATATGCAAGCAGGATTGTTTCAGAATGCCACTTACAATGCTAAGGCTTCTGATATTGGATGTACCTGCTGGAACTAAATTGGAAGACATATGCTGCAGGATTGTTTCAGTTGACATACTCATTGTCATGGTAACTGATATGGTTGTACCTGCTATAAAAGGAAACTGGATTATGCAGGATTTTTCCAGATGTCAAACCTGATGTCATGACATCCTGTACAGAGAACATTCAGTGTGAATGTCTGGTGTTTTGTGATTGCACAATTGGTGGTAATCATTGGTTGATTGAAGATATGGCTAGCTGGCGCATTCTATCAGGGATATCAACCAGATTTGTTTATTTTCCAAGGAGATCTTTACAGCTGATATGAAAAGATTTGATTGGAAAATATATCTAGGGTTTTCAAGTTGTCCAATGTTTCTATAAAAAGGGACTCAGAAAATCTGTTTGAACACACAACCAATACTGAGCGAGATTTAGAGAGAGAGCTAGGGTTTGTGTCTGTAGGTCATTCAAGTCATCCATAGATGATTGAATTGGACTGATTTGTCTTCTTGATCAAAGCTTTGAAGCAAGATCAAGAGAGTGTCTTCTTGATTGAAACTGTGAAGTAAAATCAAGAATATTGTAATTGAAAAGTATTTTCTTTTCACAAGGGATTGTTGTTTAAGATCACGGGTTTGTGATTGTAAGGGAAGTGAGTGGGTTCTCATATCTAAGAGTGCTTAGGCAGAAATTGCACGGGTAGAGATTAGGTGAGAAAGACTGTAACTTAGTGAAGTGTACGGATAGTCTTTGAACTAATTCTATTTTAGTGGATCTCCTTCCTGGCTTGGTAGCCCCCAGACGTAGGTGAGTTGCACCGAACTGGGTTAACAATTGCTTGTGTTATTTGCTTTACCATTCTGTTTCTGTTTATCCATTGTTTATAACCAGATATCAGTGTCGTGACATTACCTTCGACATCTTATATCTGATACCAGAATTTCAATTGGTATCAGAGCAGGCATCCTACTCTGGTTCTGGGTGAGATCTAGGGGCAATACTTTCTGGTACAATGGAAAGAGATGGAGGATCTGTTCATAGGCCACCAATCCTGGATGGTCTAACTATGACTATTGGAAACCTAGAATGGTAGCGTTTTTAAAATCCCTTGATAACAAGGCTTGGAAAGTTGTCTTGACAGGATGGGTGCACCCTGTAGTCACTAAAGAAGGAGAAGCCACTACTGAAAAGAAGCCTGAAGAATAATGGTCCAAGGAGGAGGATGATCTTGCTCTTGGAAACTCTAAAGCCTTGAATGCAATATTCAATGGTGTAAACAAGAATATTTTCAGGTTGGTAAATAACTGTAAAGTGGCCAAAGATACTTGGGACATTCTCAAGACCACTCATGAAGGCACCTCTAGGGTAAAGATGTCTAGACTTCAGCTGCTCACCTCCAAGTTTGAAAACTTAAGGATGAAAGAAGATGAAAACATTCATGAATTCCACATGAGTATCCTTGAGATAGCTAATGCCTCATGAGCCCTGGGAGAGAAGATGACAGATGAAAAGTTAGTGAGAAAAATACTTAGGTCACTCCCTAAGAGATTTGCAATGAAGGTGACTGCCACAGAAGAGTCTCAAGACTTCTCCAACATGAGGGTAGATGAGTTAATTGGCTCCCTCCAAACCTTTGAGATGGGATTGATTGAGGGAACTGAAAAGAAAACCAAGAGCATTGCCTTTGTTTCCAACACAGAAGAGGAAAATAGTCAATATGTGGATAAAGAATGGGCAAATGAAGTTGCTATGCTGGGGAGACAGTTTAACAGATTGTTAAGGAAAATGGATGTCAGATCCAAGGCAAATGTCAAGAACATCGCGTCTGACATCAGTAAATCCAACAATGCTGGAAGAAAAGCAAGAGCAGATGTGAAGCCCAAAGAAGGAAAAGAGGTTCAGTGCTATGAATGTGATGGGTATGGACACATCAGGTCTGAATGTGGGACCTACCTTAAGAAACAGAAGATGAGTCTTGCTGCCACATGGTCTAATGAGAGTGATACTGAAGAGGTTGCAAATCTTGTGACTGCCTTGACAGGAAGATGGGAATCTGATGAAGAGTCAAGTGATGGTGAAGTAACCTTTGAGGAATTGGCCTCTACATACAGAGAGTTATGTCAGAAAAGTGTTGAACTGAACAAGCAGTCTTTAAATCAGGAAAAAGACATAACTCAACTTGAGAATGAGAAGGTAGAATTCGTGGAAACCATCTCCAAATTGAAAACAGAAGTTGTGGCTCTAAAGGTCAAGCAAGATGAAGATCAACAATTTGAGAGCCAGAAGATAGTCCAACTGGAGAAAGAAAAAGCAGAACATGTGGAAACTATCCTCAAGCTAAAGACTGAAGTTGTGCTCTTAAACTCAAAACTAGAAGAGACAACCAAGTATGTAAGGATGCTGAACAATGGATCTGACTCCTTAGATAAGATTCTTCAAACTGGACAAAGTACAGGAGTCAAATTTGGATTAGGGTTCCATAAAACCAAGGCTGAAAGTAGCTACACTGGATGCAAACCTCAAGCTAAACCTAAATGCAGCAATAGTAAGAGCAGTTCCAAGATGTCACATCATATGTCACACCATCAGAAGAAAGAACAGCAAAAATACAAACACCTAAGATGGAGATGTCATTACTATGGGAAATTTGGACACTCAAGGGCCTTCTGCTATAAGTTGTATGGTTACCCTACCCACCTTCATTAGCAACAGCAGAAGAGAAAACAGCAGTATGGCAAGCACCAAAGATGGAGATGTCATTACTGTGGGAAAGCTGGACACTCTAAGTCTTCCTGTTATAAGCTGTATGGTTATCCTAGCCATGGTCATCAGCAAATCCACTATCAACCCAGACCCAAACATCACAGGCCTATCAACAAGAAGCAATGGGTTCCTAAGACTAGTGTCACAAGTCTAATGGCTCTCAAAGAAGAATGGTATTTTGATAGTGGATGCTCTAGACACATGACTGGGAACTCACACTTGATTACTGACCTTCACCCTCATGACTTAAGCTATGTAACCTTCGGTGATGGAGCTAAAGGTGAAATAAAGGGGATAGGCAAGCTTGAGTGTCCTGGAGCTCCTAAACTTGACAATATTCTACTGGTCAAGGGCTTGACTTCAAATCTAATAAGCATCAGTCAGCTAGGGGATCAAGGTCTGAGTATCATCTTCACTAAAACTGAATGTCTGATTGTGAACAAATACAGTGAAGTAATTATGAAAGGAATCAGGACCAACAACAACTGCTACATATGGAGCTCTCAAATGGATAATCCCTCTAAGATAAGCACAGCTGCAAGAAGAATCTTCAAGGGAAAGGAAAAGTGTCAGATAAGGATACCTAACCTCAAGGAAGAAAAGGTCATGATGACCCAAACACCTGAACATATGACTGGTGGTATGAAGTCTGAAGGTAGTGAGAGCCTTGTTGGAACTGAGACACAAGGAACTATGTCAGTTGAAAACAACAATGCTCAACCAGGGTGGATGAAACTACTGAGCATTATCTACAATGTCACATTCGATGCTATGACATTGTATTATGACGACCTGACTGCAAAGGATTTGTATAATGAAAAGGGAAAATTAGGGGCTTGGTTTCTTGAGAAAATATGGCAATTAATGAGGAGTGGAAAAGGCAACAAGAATATTGGCTGCCCAATAAAAAGAAAAAGCCACATTACTAATAAACCATCTCTTAGTATTGGAAATAGCACACTCTTCCTGAACACAATCAAACTCCTCAAAGAACCTCTGCTAGGGCAAAGAAAGTTTTCTCAAAAGTTCAACAACATGTCTCAACATCCGTCAACATCTAGCTCAAAATCCTTTCATACTAGAACTTCCTCCATGGAATTTTTAGATGAAGATTTGATGGAAGTAACTCCTCTGCGTATGATACCAGGTAACGTTCCAAGCTCACCTTCCATGGCTAAAGCTAAGCAAGGTAACACTCCTGAAAAATCACCTGATAAAGAGGACATGCACTCTACTGATCGCATCATAAGAAACCTAGTTACTAGCATACTAAATGAAAAGCATGGAGTTAAGGACACTTTTACCCCTCTGTCCAGAAGGGAACCCTCACCTGAGGTAGAAAGCCAAGCTAAGAAAGATGATAACTCATCTAAAACAGAAAAGGAAGTAGCTGCTGAGGGCCTGTGTTCTCTTGGAAAAACTTACCTAGTATGTCCCCTGATACTGCTCAGGACATTGAGGAAGAAGGGTCTGAGGAAGAAGATGACACGTTGGTCAGTCTTGTGAAAACAAGTGTAGCTAATAGACTGAGAAAGAGGAAGAGTATGGCTGAGATAAGGACAGGTAGGAAAGAGAAAAGGGTTGCTGGTATAGGTCCCTCCAAATCTTGGAGTAAAGTAGAGGTCAGGAAGAAGAAAGACAGTGAAAGTTCTGAATCTAATGAGGATGTTGAAGACGATGTTCCAGACATCTCCTCTGACAAAAGAAAGGTTGTAAAGAAGTCTTCCAACAAAGTAGCTGCTGAGCACCTAGACAAATGGAGGTTTGTCACTCAAAGAAGGGTAGCAGTTGAAAGAGAATTGGGGAAAGAGACTGTTGAAGTGAAGGAAGTAATGGAATTAATCAAGGTAGCTGGTCTTATGAAAACTGTGACTGCTCTGCCTCAATGCTATGAAGGGCTAGTCAAAGAATTCATTGTAAACATTCCTGATGAGAGTTATGGAAAAAGCAGCAGGGAGATCTGCAAAGTGATTGTTAGGGGCAAGTGTGTGAAACTTTCACCAACCATCATCAACAAGTTCCTGGGGAGAGGAACTGATGGAGGGGTGGATCTAGAGGCCACAGATAATGAGATTTGTAGGATGATTACAGCTGGCCAAGTTAAGGAATAGCCCAGTAGAAAACACCTTTCAGGTAGTAGACTAACTGTCAAGTATGCCATCTTGCATAAGATTGGTTCTGCAAATTGGGTACCTAATAATCACATTTCTACCATCTCCATTGCTCTTGGGAGGATCATTCATGCCATTGGAACTAAGATAAACTATAATTTTGGAAAGTTAGTGTTTGATCAAACCATCAGACATGCCTCCACCAATGCTGTAAAGTTGCCCATTGCATTCCCATCTATCATCTGTGGGATCATCCTGAGTCAACAACCAGGAATCCTGAGTACAAGTGATATTCCAAGCAGGAGAAAAACTCCTCTATCCATTCATTATAAGTTGTTTGAGGGAAGTCATGTCAATGATCTCATGACATCTGCCAGAAGGGAGTCTACAACTAAAGGAAGCTTGATTGACCAACTGAAAGAAACCTACAAGGAATTGGACAATGGTATAAGGGTGGCCAAGGCCAGAAAAGAAGCTCTAGAAGTTCTCATCTGTAGCCTGGAAAGGGAAGACATAGAAAAGGCTGGAAAAGACTCAAATACAAGATCCCAATCCAGTTCTGAAAGCTCAGAAGACTCTGAAGGTGTAGATGAAGGTGAAGGAGATACTTCTTCTTCTGGTTAATTGTCCCTGGATGTATTGAAGACTTGGAGGGGTGCTGGAAGGGATGGTGGAAGTTGCTGCTGTTTGGAAAGCTGATGTTCCTTCTGTTTTTTGTATTTTGTGGCAGTCCTTATGATGCCTGTTATGTAATATTTAGGGCTCTTAATGAGTTCCTTGAATTTGTTCATTATCTCAGCTTTCAGCTGTGTATAATGATGGTTGTGTACTTCCTGAATTTGTGTTTTAACATGCTTAATGTTATAACATCTGTTTTAAACTTTCTCTGCTAGACTAATAGACATTTATTTTGTCTGATTGGTCACCTTTGGTCAATTTTGACTAAAAAAGGGGAGAAGTGCGTGATATGGAAGTTGGATGTGGCTGATCAGAAGGACAGCTATTATTGATATGGTGCATAGGTGCTGATGTTGTAGCAGATGGTGCACAGGTGCTGATGTTGTAGCAGATGTCAGTATGACATTCTGGCTAGTACAGGTGCTGGAGTTACAGTAGCTGTTATTTGATGAATGCACAGATTTAGGGGGAGAAGAAGTACCCTGGTGTACTGTGCATTTGTGTGTCTTACTAGTTGCATCCATAACTAGTAATTTTGATTGTTGCACAGATTTAGGGGGAGGAGAAGTACCCTTATGCATGTGTGTATTACTAGTAGCCATAGCTAGTAATTGTTTTTTTCTTCTGCTGCTGATTAAACTACTGGTATGTGGTTTAACTGCTGATAGTTTGCCTTGTGAACAAAAAGGACAGATATATGTTTTAGCCAAAATTTGCCAAAGGGGGAGTTTGTTGATTCTAAGTGTTGGCAGCAATTTTGGTAAAACAAAGAGTGTTCACAAGATGTTCTGTGTGATGTCTTAACATGAGATATCCTATGTACCTGCTGGAGTTGAAGAACATATGCAAGCAGGATTGTTTCAGAATGCCACTTACAATGCTAAGGCTTCTGATATTGGATGTACCTACTGGAGCTAAATTGGAAGACATATGCTGCAGGATTGTTTCAGTTGACATAGTCATTGTCATGGTAACTGATATGGTTGTACCTGCTATAAAAGGAAACTGGATTATGCAGGATTTTTCCAGATGTCAGACCCGATGTCATGACATCATGTACACAGAACATTCAGTGTGAATGTCTGGTGTTTTGTGATTGCATAATTGGTGGCAATCATTGGTTGATTGAAGATATGGCTAGCTGGCGCATTCTATCAGGGATATCAACCAGATTTGTTTATTTTCCAAGGAGATCTTTACAACTGATACGAAAAGATTTGATTGGAAAATATATCTAGGGTTTTCAAGCTGTCCAATGTTTCTATAAAAAGGGACTCAGAAAACCTGTTTGAACACACAACCAATACTGAGAGAAATTTAGAGAGAGAGCTAGGGTTTGTGTTTGTAGGTCACTCAAGTCATCCATAGATGATTGAATTGGACTAATTTATCTTCTTGATCAAAGCTTTGAAGCAAGATCAAGAGTGTGTCTTCTTGATTGAAACTGTGAAGTAAAATCAAGAATATTGTAATTGAAAAGTATTTTCTTTTCACAAGGGATTGTTGTTTAAGATCACAGGTTTGTGATTGTAAGGGAAGTGAATGGGTTCTCATATCTAAGAGTGCTTAGGTAGAAATTGCACGGGTAGAGATTAGGTGAGAAAGACTGTAACTTGGTGAAGTGTACGGATAGTCTTTGAACTAATTCTATTTTAGTGGATTTCCTTCCTGGCTTGGTAGCCCCCAGACATAGGTGAGTTGCACCGAACTGGGTTAACAATTGCTTGTGTTATTTGCTTTACCATTCCGTTTCTGTTTATCCATTGTTTATAACCAGATATCATTGTCGTGACATTACCTTCGACATCTTATATCTGATACCAGAATTTCAATACCGCACTGACTGGTAATCTTCAATAGGTTGGTGAGCCAAATGGTCAGACAAGACACTACCTTTAATACCTTTCTGAGATCGGTATTCAATATCATACTTTAACAACAACATCTTCCAACGGGAAATCCTCCCAGTTAAAGCATGCTTCTCAAAAATGTACTTGATTGGATGCATTTTGCATATCAATCAAGTAGTATGATTCAACATATACTGGCAAAAACGCTTAACGGTCCAAGCCAGTGTGCAGCATGTCTTCTCAAGCATAGAATACCGAGTCTCACAGTCGGTGAATTTCTTACCAAGGTAGTAAATTGCATATTCTTTCTTTCAAGATTCATCTTGCTAACCAAGAACATAACCCATACTCTCATCAAGCACATTCAAATACATGATCAAAGGTTTTCCTTCAACGGGAGGAGACAAAATCGGAGGCTCAAGCAGATACTCTTTGATACTATCAAAAGCTTTCTGGAAATCTTCGGTCCAATCACAAGACTGATCTTTCTGGAGAAGCTTGAATATAGGCGCGCATGTGGCACTCATATGCGATATAAATCTTGAGATATAGTTCAAGCGATCGAGAAAGCCTCTGACTTGCTTCTCAGTTTTGGGCATATGCATCTCTTGTATTGCTTTTACCTTGGCAGGATCAACTTCAATCCCCTTCTCGCTGACAATGAAGCCCAACAACATACCAGAACGAACACCAAAAGTACACTTATAGCGATTCAAGCGGAGTTTATATTTCCTCAAACATTGGAATAACTTTAACAAATGTTCAACATGCTCTTCCTCATCACTAGATTTAGCAATCATATCATCAACATAAACCTTAATCTTTTTGTGCATCATATCATGGAAAAGAGTGGTCATGGCTCTCTGGTATGTTGCACCAACATTCTTTAAACCAAAAGGCATCACTCTATAACATAATGTTCCCCAGGGTGTAATGAATGTGGTCTTCTCCATATCTTCATGTGCCATATTGATCTGATTATAACCGGAAAATGCGTCCATAAATGAAAAGACTTTTAATTTATATGTATTATCTACCAACATATCAATGTGTGGCAGAGGAAAATCATCTTTTGGACTGGCTTTATTCAAATCTCTGTAATCAACACACATGTGGACATTTCCATCTTTCTTAGGAATAAGCACAATGTTGTCCACCCACTACAGATACTCGAAGGTAACAAGAAAACCAGCATTAATCTGCTTGTCCACTTCCTCTTTGATTTTCACCGCCATATCGGGATGAGTTCTTCTCAATTTCTACTTGTCTGGCGGGAATTATGGCTTCAACGGCAATCTACGCTCCACAATCTCAGAATCCAACCCCGGTATGTCTTGATAGGACCAAGCAAACACATCAGAATAATCTCGAAGAAGATCAATTAACTCCTTCTTAGCTTCTGGAAACAATTGAGACCCAATCTTGACTTCATTCACATCATCATCAGAACCCAAGTTGACTAATTCAATCTACTCTTCAAACGGCTGAATGGCTTTCTCCTCGTTCTCAAACAAACGGGATAATTCATCAGATACTTCTTCATCATCATTCTCTTCCTCAGCTTCAAACACAGGGAAATCAAAGTTCGGAGAGGAAGTATGATCATTATATTCAATGGGTTTGAGAACTAACCTGCATAATGATTTGATATTTTGATTTTAGAAAAGTGGAGTGCAAACACATATTATGCAGATGGAAAGATTATTATTTATTTATGTTTTTTGTGATTACCATTTTCGGAAAAAGCAAAAAGTAAAAATAAAACATCATAGATGTGGATGAATAAAATTGTATTTCATTGATGATAATAAGGAAAATTCCCAACAATGTTCAATTCTCCCTTAGGAATAGGAGAAGGATTTTTTTCTAAAAATAATGAAAACAAAATTACTTAGAATGGTGAGTAACAGTAGGAACATCAACAACAACCCAATTGTTGCAAGTCTGGCCATGCGTCACAAAGTTGGCGCAAGCTTCGTCTTCATCAATGTCTTCAATAATTGCATTTGAGTGTTGATCATTCTCATGAATGAACCCTCCACTATGAAAAATTGATTGCGTAACCTTGACATTGGAGTTGAATGGCCCTGGTTGAAAACCTAGCCCTGCTCTGTTCTTGTTCTCGGTGACTTCCACAACACAACCTCATTTATCAATATCGTTAGCCTGAATAGCCTTCTGTGCATCTTTTAAAGAACACATGGGTGCCCCAGTTTTCTTCAATTCATCAACAATGGACAAATCTTGGAACGATGTTTCAACCTCCTCCTCAGCATCAACATATGTGAAAGATGACAAATGGCTTACCAACCATGCCTTCTCTCCACCAACAACGACAAGTTTTTCGTTCTTCACATATTTCAGCTTCGGGTGTAGAGTAGACGTCATAGCTCCAACTTCATGAATCCATGGCCTTCCCAATAAGCAGCTATAGGCCGGGTGGATATCCATTACCTGGAAAGTAATTTGGAAATCACTCAAACCTATCTTCACTGGAAGGTTCACTTCTCCAATGAAAGTTTTACGAGAACCGTCGAACGCTTTAACAACCACGCCGTTATACCTCATTGGGGCGCCCTGATAGGAGAGTCTTGATAGAGTTGAGTTTGGAAGTACATTCAACAATGAACCTGTATCAACCAAAACATTGGACAGAGCGTCCTCCTTATAATTCATCAAAATATGCAGTGCTAAATTGTGATTTCTGCCTTCCTCGGGAAGTTCTTCATCACAAAAACTCAAATTGTTACAAGAAGTGATGTTAGCACCAAAGTGGTCAAAGTGATCCACAGTAACATCGTGTTCAACATAAGCTTGTTCCAACACTTTCTGTAATGCTTCTCTGTGCGCCTCAAAATTCATTAACAATGACAGCACAGAGATATTTGACGGTGTTTGGAGCAGCTGCTCCACAACATTAAATTCACTTCTCTTTATCAGGCGTAACAACTCATCATCATCGTTAGTCTTCAATTTGTTGGATTCACCAAACTGACACATTGGAGCACTAATTGGATCCACTGCAGGAACTTATGCCTTCTTCCTTACAGAAACATCTTCCACACTCTTAGGAAAAACCGAACTGAACACACGACCACTACGGTTCACCTTCGTAATATCCATAATATTTACCATTGAGTCACCAACTGGTAGAGGAACCTCTTGACCATTTTCAATCATTGTGGCATTATACTGGTATGGCACAACTTTATCAGATGAATAGGGGACGGGGCCCGCTAACCGTATAACCAACGGTGATACCGATCTGTTGACATTATTGCTACTGCTGCTATCAAATTGAATAACTACCCAATTTGGGGTCTTGAATACTAGCATTATGACGTTCACATCATCTCCCATATCCCTTGACTGTTGAATCTGGATTATCTTCTCATCCATCAACTTCTGGATATCCCTTTTGACAATCATACACCCACGGGGGTTCACACTACAAATGACACAACCATCATGGTCATGTTCACAATCACTAATCAAACACAGGGTTCTATGCATTTTCACCAAAGATCTATGGATACGCCTCACATCAAAAACTCTGAAACTCCCTGGACAGCCATTCACCACGTTGACAGAAGTGTTACCATGAGCAGGCAACAGATTGGCTTTGACATTTGGATCTCTCTCCTCAAAGGACACCATACCATTTTTTACAAGCTTTTGAACTTCATACTTCAGTGGCTAACAATTTTCAATATCATGACCAGGGGCTCCCTGGTGAAAAGCATAGTGAAGATCAGGCTTGAACCACCATTGTAGTGGCTCGGGAATTTGCGAAGGATTTCTTGGTTGAATGAAATTTTTGAGTACCAAAGACGGGTACAATTCTGCATACGTCATAGGAATATGGTCAAAAGAGACCTTCTTCCTCTCAAAATTTTGCTAGTGATGATTGTTGTTGTTGTTGGTGGTGGTTCTTTGTTGCGGTTGTTATTGATGTTGTTGTTGAATTGGAACTAATTGATTGGTTGAATTGTTGGAAAAAATTGGAATTGCTAAAGAAACTTGGTGTTGATGCTGACGGGATTGGGAAATTTTCCTCACGCAAGGCCTCTGCTGCCTCCCTGCTCACACTGCATTAGTCTCTCCTTCCTTCTTCCTAGAGAAATTCCCACCATACTTCTTGCTGCTTGACACTTCATCTTTAGACAAACGTCCTTCACGACTCCTTCCTCTAATGGCATCCCCATGTTTACCATTTCAGTAAAATCATTGGGGGCACTTGCAATCATGCATTCATAATAAAAGTAACTCAGTGTATTTAGGAAAATCTTAGTCATCTCCTTTTCTTCCAAAGATGGATTGATTTAAGCAGCAAGTTCTCTCCATCCTTGAGCATATTCTTTGAATGTCTTCTTATCCTTCTGCGACATAGACCTCAACTGATCTCTATCTGGAGACATATCAACGTTGTACTTATACTGCTTAACAAGGGCCTTGCCTAAGTCATTAAAAGTACAGATGCTAGCATTATCCAGGCCCATGTACCATCTCAGGGTAGCTCCAATCAAACTATCCTGAAAGTAGTGAATCGGCAGATGATCATTATCAATTTAGGGAGACATTTTCCAGGCATACATAACGATATGGCTCAACGGGAATGTATTCCTTTTGTACTTTTCAAAGTCTGGGACCTTGAATTTTACCGGAATTTTAACGTTGGGAACCAAACAGAGTTCAACAACACTCTTGCCAAACAAGTCTTTTCCTCTCAGAGTTTTCAACTCCTTGCGTAACTCAAGAAATTGATCCTTAATTTCATCCATCTTCTCATATACATTTGGACCTTCAGACGACTCAGAGTGGTAGATAGTTTCCTCAACACGAGGCAGAGTGTCAATGATAGGAGGAGGCACTGACATGACCGGGCTAGATGCCGACAGAGAAAGAAAAGTGGGTGCATACCCTTCAGGCACAAAGTTTGGTGGCATTCCCCAAGGGAATCCAGCAGGCATAGTAGGAGCAGACTGGTTGGCAGCAACAATAGGAACAATTGAAGAAATAATCTCTGAGATGACAGTCCTCTTAGGAGGAGGAGTTGCAGGAGATGGTGGCGGCTGGTTCTGAGCAGCAATCACGGATTCCATCAGCTTCGTAAGTTTGGCGATCTCATCCTTTAGCTCTCTATTCTCTTGCTCTAGATTCTCCATTCTTCACAGTCGATTAGCTCGAGTGTTGTAGTGGTGAGTCAGCTTGGCTAATACACAGAAGAAGAACTGATAAGACACCTGGCGGAAAAACCCTCTTATGCAAATGATGCATAAAATGCAATGTTTTTTATTTAATTTTAATTTCAAGGAACATATGAAGTCTTATTTTCAAATATAATAATAATCAACAATAATAATTCAATTGACCATAACAGCTCTTTTTATTTATAAAATATTGGAAGGATTACACTGAGTACAATTTCATAAACCAAAATACAAATACGAGAGAAAAGGAAAATTTCATCCTAAGTATCCCTAGCAACTACATCAGATGATCTGGTTATGGGTGTATACTTCCTTCAGATGCATCGAATCTTGGACTCAAAGGATGTCTTCATCTGAGCCTTCTCGAGGACAAGCTTATCGATAATCTTCTTCCAAGCACCGGAAGGTGGAGGCATGCTAGAGGAAACTAAACCCTCTGGCTCTCTATGTCTCTTCATTGCACGGTCTTCAATAATTTCAATAAGTGCATCCTTGTCTTTCGACTCAAGCTGCAATTCCTCATGCTTTCGGTTCAAAGCATGGAACCACTCTTCACACATCTCTCTCTCTTGCTTCATCTTGGAAAGGGAGTCTTCCAACTCCTTTACATCTTGGTTAGGGGGAGTTAATTGCTCATCCACAACCAAATACATATGTCTTTCACAAGAGTACGGCATCTTCAACTCCAAAGCTCTCTTCTTCACCCAGATAGTGTAAGCTTCCAAAGCTACACAGTTTCATGGACCAAGCTCGGATCTTCCCTTCTTATGCACATTATGCCAAGCATGTGCCATCGTTTTCTTAAGAAGTTGGGAATATTTACCCTCTTGATAGAATAGACTCTCTAACTGAACGTTATTAGGCTTATCTCTCAAGGGAAACTGAAATTCTGGCGTAGTCAGAGTTCAGATGTTCTACTCCAAGTCATGACATCTGATCCAACATTGTAACTAATACAGCAAGACAGTTATACAAATTAAACCATGTACTAATATGCTCACGTTCACAGATGTCACGACATCTGCTTCTATATCGCCCTAGAATGGAGGAACACCTAGTTCTGTGCATCTGGTAGAAAGACTCAGCAGAGATCAACCATAGCACTAACTTCTGTTATTTTCCTACACAGTAATCAGCAAGATGTCTCAATAGTGATTTGAACATCATCTGTTACATTATTCCAGTATGCTGGCCTTGTACTTGTATTTCCTAAAATAAAGGTTGAACAAGTTAATCTAATTTCCACTTAGTAGGGTGCTAACAAATAGGCTATTTGTTAGGTTCATTTAACGTAGTTCAGTTGTTAGTTTCCTGGATTTTAGCTCAGCTGTTGGATTCTTGAAGAATAGCCTGAGAAAATTACTAAAACAGAAAAACTAATCACCCTACAATTCAACACATGCTGTCAGGAATGAATGTCACAACATTCCGTTTGACAGTCAGAACATATACCTCATGCTGATTCAGTTATGTTCCTGAAAACAGTCTGTGCTAAATTTGTTGTACTGTAAAAGACTAACCAGTCGCTACTTCAGTATCAACATACATGACTAACTGTCAAGGCATCCAGTTTGACAGTTTCACAATGATCCTTTGGCCAGGTCTGTTATCCTCTTGGAGACCAGACTGAAATAAATACTGAACTGAAGCAGAAAAACCAACTTGCCTATTATTCAGTATGTGCTGTTAATGATGAATGTCAAAACATTCTGATTAACATTCAAACAGAAGGCTATGTACAGGTCTGATATTATCTTGATAAGCAGACTGAAATACAAGCTAAGTTAAGGCAGACAGGATTATAACATGCAGAAGGAAAACAAACACAGGAAATTGTTAACCCAGTTCGGTGCAACATCACCTACTCTGGGGGCATACCAAGCCAGGAAGAAGATCCACTATCAGCAGTATTAATTCAGAGTTAAACTCCCCCGTTTACAACTCTTCACTTAATCCCTACCCAATGCAATCTATACCTAGGAACTCCTAGATAGAAACCTCCAGTTTCCATTCCTATCACTACAAAAACAATGTAATGTTAAACAACTTGAACTTGCTTCAAAGCTTCGTTCAAGACCATAACAACTCTTGTCTACTGTCGCATCTCGAAAAATACGATTCCTCGCGATGGTCGCGGAAAAATTTATGTTCGAACAGAGTCGCCACCGAACTTTATTTATCTTAATGAAAGAATAGGAAAATATCGATAAAACCTTTGAAAAACAGAATAATGGTCGTCGCAACCATATTCGGGTTCGGGAGTCGATTACGCAAGGGGAAGGTATTAGCACCCCTCACGTCCGTTGTACTCAACGGGAACCTTTTAGTCTAATTTGCTATTTGAATGTTAGTTAAATGTTGTTTATTTTCTTCGAGTAATTAGAGTTGATGATAGATATGGATGGAAACCTCAGAAGGGGGAAAAGGGGAGGTTTTTTATTAGTGTGCTCGCGAAGATACAGCAATCTCCTGCCTACGTATCCTTATGGTGCAATAAGGAAATCAGAGCATTCGTAGTTCGGGCTACTACGAATATTTGGTGTCTTTTAATGAACGACTGTGTAGATCGCGTCCTAAAGGCTAAACGCTGGCTTGTCTACTCTCGGCGGAGGCTTAAGTGTTGGTTTGTTGTGCGCATTAGAAAGGATTAACAGTGTTCTTTTGAAAAGAATTTTTTTAAGTTGTTGGTCGCACGGGGGCGAAGAATTAAATTTGATTTGTGAAAGTGTCTTGAAGAATTCGATTGGTTTTGATTGGATGACGAAGATTCGAGCAATGTGGCGTACGCCAATTATTCGAATAATCGAGAGATAATGAAGCGGATGCTCACTATTCTCCTTTTCATTCAAAGATTAATTATTAAAATAAAGCTTTTAGAATTCATAATTAATTGAGGGAGTAATTTTAGTTTTAAGGAGTTTTGGGGTTTTAATTAAATGACGAAGATTCGAGCAATGTGGCGTACGCCAATTATTCGAATAATCGAGAGATAATGAAGCGGGTGCTCATTAATCCCCTTTTCATTTAAAGATTAATTATTTAAAATAGGGACTTTTAGAATAACTAAATTGGGAAAATGATTTTAATTTTATAGAGTTTTTTAGGTTTTAATTAAATGACGACAATTCGAGCAATATGGCGTACGCCAATTATTCGAATAATCGAGAGATAATAAAGCGGAAGCTTATTAATCTCCTTTTCATTCAAAATTAATTTAAATAATGCTTTTAGGATTTGTAATTAATTTGAGAAATAATAATTTGTAAATAATTTTAAGAGAATATTAGAATAGTTAAATTGGGAAAATGATTTTAATTTTATAGAGTTTTTTAAGGTTTTAATTAAATGACGACAATTCGAGCAATATGGCGTACGCCAATTATTCGAATAGTCGAGAGGTAGTAAAGCGGAAGCTTACTATTCTCCTTTTCATTCAACATCAATTTAAAATAAAGTTTTTTAGAATTTAATTAATTGTGGGAGTGATTTTAATTTATTTTTTTTGGGATTTTAATTAAATGACGAAAATTCGAGCAATATGGCGTACGCCAATTATTCGAATAGTCGAGAGATAATGAAGCGGATGCTCATTATTCTCCTTTTCATTTAATCATTAATTTTAAATAATTTTAAGAGAATATTATTTAAGTATGGTGAATTAGGGTTAATGTGTATGGATAAAGCCTATTTGGTATTAGACCGAGATTGACCTTATTTTAGGAAAAGAAATATTTATTAATACTAATATTTAATCTCCTATTTGATTAATATTCCAACGAAATAAACAAAGATATGAATTAAAATAAATAATAATCAATAATCAAACTAAATAATATTTCTACTATTATCTAATCATATACATCTCGATTTTTTACTAAAACATCCAAAGTAATTCATAAAAAATATTCAGGTTGAGGTGTTTGGGAAACAGCAAGGGGTACAGTCCCAACACTCTTAACTACAAAAGCCCATATGAGACTCTACCGTGACCAATAATCCAAAATGAAAGAAATAAAAAAACAAAATGGGTCGTAAGCCCAACCCCTTTTAAAGCTCCATCCGGAAGCAAAGGGGTGGAACAGAATCTGAAGGGGCAGTTGTACAGCTCCCCTGCGCGTGTGGCTTTGTAAGCCCCCAACATTATCCACGTAGCCGCCTGGCTTTTAAGAAGACGTGTGGCTTTTTGAATACTCAACAGCCACTTGTTGCATTAATTAACACACTAAATTGGAATTAACTCCTGTTTAAAATATTCATTGTATCTTAAAATCGATTAACTCCTCCTACTCTACGTATGATAACCTTTAACACTTGTCCCTCATAATTTCTAGTCCATAAATTCTATACACCCTCGCCAGCGAAGAGTGACGACCACCAATCGACGCCACCATCCGGTAAATAAAACAAACACGAACCCTATTTTCCCAAGGAAAACCTATTCACATCATAATCCACACCTTAAACCAAACAGAACTGTAATAGCTATCCATGATTCAAGAAAGAAAACAAACAGGAGCAAGCATGAACAGAATCAAAGGTGTTTCAATCAAATCTAGCTACAAATCTCACGACACAGTGGATCTACAGAATCATGTTAGATGCGGTGAAATTTTAAAGCATGAGAGAAAAAGAACTACCAAGACGTTTAGGTAAATAAGGGTTTGTTTTCTTGCTCTTCGTGTCTTTTCTTTTCGTATTCAGTTAGCTCCTAATCTCCTTCTCTATTCCCTTGTAGTCGTTGCTGGTACGTGGTTCGAGCTTTAGTGATGATCGTTGATTTGGGTTTAGCTCGAGCTTGTTGAGCTTCGGTGTGAAAATCTCAACAAGTTCAAAACGGAGCTTTTCAATGAGGGTTTTGGAGTGATTTTGTCAGAGTAACGGTGCCCAAAATCGGATCCCTACTTCATCACTGGAGGTCCCTATTTATAGCGTTCTTGTACGAGGTTCAATCTTTCCCCTCTTTCATGAGCTGTCAAATTTGTGGGAGAATCATTCCGTTAGCTAGCAAGATTTTTCTCAGATTTGGTGGTCCACCAAATTGATGTGGTCCCTCAAATGAAAAGGTAAGGTTTTGTCTGTAGTGAATTTACGATAACCATCCCTTTTCACTTTTCACTGCAGTAGTTGTTCTATTTTACCCACGTATTGACTTTTGTAACAGGTTTTTTTTACTGGTGTTTGTCTACTGCTATTTGGTTATGGATATGCGCACAGTAGCAATGCTCCAACTTGACTTAAGGTTCGTCCATCATGGTTTACAACTGACTCGAGCTTTCCTGCATTAACCCTGTCTATTGGTTGTAATAAGCAGTTTTCTCTTCAATATGCCTCTGCAATTTCCTTGAAGTCTTAACTGATTATATCCTGCTTTCATATATTATGTGCAGCACAAATCATGACTTCAACATACGTATCTGTTCTTGGAGACCATGCCCATATTTGCTTTAACAGAGTTATGGCAGTTGCAAGGTTAAAACCGTCTTACAGGACGCATAGGTTCAGGTAGTTTTAATGATGTCCTTTAGAGGTGACACATATCACGGCATACTGTTTACTCAATCTTCCGTTTGTTCTTGCTTTAACCTCTTTGTTGGGATGTTCTCTTCTAATTGTCACAACCAGGACTAGCTTAATGTTCAAGGTTTGAAATCATTTTGCTTTGATCATTCGGCTGCTATCTTTGGACATTTAGGCTTTTGAAAAAAACTCCAGGTTTCACTCATCTTCAGTCACAACTTGGTAAGGCATACCTTTCAAATGGCATTGTGCATTTTGGCGGACTCTTCCTTCATATTTGATGTAAAAGAAACTCCTTCTCATGATCATGTAGGTCACCACCAAGCCAATCTAAATCCAGGTCAAGAGTATCGTTCGGCGACATTTATAACTTACTCGACAACTGTTTTGGAAATGATGAGTCTATGCTCAAGGTGGCAGACGGATTCTTTCTTGGCTGGAAATTTAGAACTGTCGTGCCAAATGCTTGCCATTTTCTTTGAACAATGAATCACATATACTTTGCCTTGTAGCCATGTATTGAACTGTAGTTTGGAATGGTTAATGCAGGAATGGTTAATTCAGTTAGTGGATGTATTGCAATTGACGTATACATCATGAGAAAATTTCCATAGAGATTTCATGGACCTATGTATCGTGACTTGTTTATCATTTTTGGTTTTGTTGGTGTTGCAGGTCCATGATTATTGAGACAAACTGGCTTATGGCGACATGACTAGTTGTGGACCAAGGTCTTTTCTTCATGCATCATGATGCTGTAACACGTCGGTACCTATTTTAAACCTTGCATAATAAGTGTTTCTGCAGTTTGTACTCTACTGTTGTGATGATACTTGGTGTAAGGTCTTTTGAGCTGTGATGACGCGTTTGATTCCAACTTAATGGCTTTTGCTGCTTTTTTAACGGATCTTGTCGTGACTGCTTTCCCATGATATACTTGGTAATTTTGTGACCATTTGACAGTGAGTGCAGGTTCACGACACATTGATACATGATGTCCAAGTTTTGACTTCTGTTTCAATGGACTGACAATTCTTATGCTGGTAAGCGTGGAAACTCATCCTGATGCGGCATCCGGTAATGACTTAAAATACTGTCTTGTTTGAGTATCCAAACTGCAATGTGCTGTACAATTTCTCGTAGCCAGAACTTTCCTAGATATGCTAATGTTATTTGTTTTAATACCAGGAAACCGAGCTCCAGTCCGTGCCAGTCCGTGCCTAGAAATGCATCTTTTGGAATTTCTCAAGAACGAGTGCCATGCTATTCTGCATCAACTAATACAATCCTGTTTCGACCTTAGGTGATTCCTTGGAATATCCCGAACCAAGAGACAGCATGAGACTCTCGTGGTCGATTGACCAAGTTGTTTTAATCATGACTTTGTCGGTTTGTAATGTTTATGTCTTGGGCCATGGCTCTGTCAATGTAATTTGTAGTTTATGCCCCCCTTAATACTGGATTCCAATAATTTTCACACGAAAGAAAATTGTTTCGTATTTGTCGAACCAATGGATTGTAATTATTCTTGTCATGAAATTCAAATAGGGAAGGACTACATTTTTCTTCTTTCAGAGGTTAGCGTTTAAACACCAATGCCTAACGTAAACCAACACCCACCTGTCCTAAGTCATCTACTGCTAGTTCCTTATGGCATTGGTCGAATGTGGCTTGTGAGGGATATACATCAAATACCATTGTTTCTTTTTTTTTGTTATGCACCATTCCTAGAATTTGACAAAGGACTTTTAAACAGTACGTGCGCCAATCCTTCTTTCAAAATGCATGGGGTTTAAAATGCCACTAAGTGATAGATAGGTCTTTCATGTGCTTTTCAAGATGAATAAAACATGGACTTTGATGATGCGCATCCCTGCTAATGGATTATCAACAAACTTACCAATAAACAAACGAAAATACCATCGTAACCAAACCGTGTGTCACCCTTTAGGGCACTATGGACTCCTTAGTGAAATATGACCAAAATCCACAATATAAAGAGACATGAGAATTATATCTAGGCGTATATTAAAACCTTGTTATTAAGATGATGATCAAGAAGGACTACTCTCCTCTTTTTGGTGAAATTCTCAAGCCTTTGAGTGTGTGCATCAAGCTTTATGGTTGTAAACAAACAAGAGTTCCAAAATAACCTCGGACAAAATCGGGGTATGAAAGCTGCCCCTATTTAATTACCATGAACTGGAAAGTAAGAATGACAATAGTCTTCATGCGTTCGTAGTGAAAGGTAATTAAATACAAGAAGACCCGAATTTTGTCCTTCGAAATGGAAGGAAAAGAAAAAAAAAGTAGTGAGAAATACATTATGAGGAAGAATCGTCAGCACAGTATCTTGGATGATTACAATCAAGGTATCCCATTAAAGGAATAATATCCCAACTGTATCCAAGACTGTCTGATAATAAGCATGACAATGTTTCCTAAAACTGAATGAGACTCTTCATGTTGATGAAGCAGCATCTCAACCAGTAAAGAAAAAAAATGAGACTCTTTGTATCGAGTCGAAGCAGCATCTCATATGATAGAACTAAGGTATTCCGAACAAGGGAGTGATACCTTAATTGAATCTGAGACTCTCCGAGGATACTAGAGCGGTATTTCAAACGAAAAACTAAAATGAGACTCCTCATATTAATGAGACAGCATCTCCAACAGCGAAAGATGAGATTCTCTGTATCGAGTCGAAGCAGCATCTCATATGATAGAATTAAGATATTCCGAACAAGGGAATGATACCTTAATTGAATCTGAGACTCTTCGAGGATACTAGAGCAGTATCTCAAAAGAAAAACTAGAATGAGACTCCTCATATTGATGAGACAGCATCTCAAACAGCGAAAGATGAGATTCTCTGTATCGAGTCGAAGCAGCATCTCATGCGATAGAATTAAGATATTCCGAACAAGGGAATGATACCTTAATTGAATCGGAGGCTCTCCGAGGATACTAGAGCAGTATCTCAAAAGAAAAAACTGGAATGAGACTCCTCATATTGATGAGACAGCATCTCAAACAGCGAAAGATGAGATTCTCTGTATCGAGTCGAAGCAGCATCTCATACGATAGAATTAAGATATTCCGAACAAGGGAATGATACCTTAATTGAATCTGAGACTCTCCGAGGATACTAGAGCAGTATCTCAAAAGAAAAACTTGAATGAGACTCCTCATATTGATGAGACAGTATCTCAAACAGCGAAAGATGAGATTCTCTGTATCGAGTCGAAGCAGCATCTCATACGATAGAATTAAGATATTCCGAACAAGGGAATGATACCTTAATTGAATCTGAGACTCTCCGAGGATACTAGAGCAGTATCTCAAAAGAAAAACTCGAATGAGACTCCTCATATTGATGAGACAGCATCTCAAACAGCGAAAGATGAGATTCTCTGTATCGAGTCGAAGCAGCATCTCATGCGATAGAATTAAGATATTCCGAACAAGGGAATGATACCTTAATTGAATCTGAGACTCTCCGAGGATACTAGAGCAGTATCTCAAAAGAAAAAACCGGAATGAGACTCCTCATATTGATGAGACAGCATCTCAAACAGCGAAAGATGAGATTCTCTGTATCGAGTCGAAGCAGCATCTCATGCGATAGAATTAAGATATTCCGAACAAGGGAATGATACCTTAATTGAATCTGAGACTCTCCGAGGATACTAGAGCAGTATCTCAAAAGAAAAACTCGAATGAGACTCCTCATATTGATGAGACAGCATCTCAAACAGCGAAAGATGATGAGGTTCTCCATATAAATGAAGTAATATCTCAAAGAATGAATGTCTGTTGGGGGGATATTTTTTAGAAAAGATTCCTTTTGGAGGAAATCTGATGAAGAAGCTCTGCAGGGAAAAAGCTCATAAGAGTCCTTTACGGTAACCTCTGCTTGGGCAGCAATGGTAGCAAAGAAAATGCTGGGAATATCACTATCAACCACGAAGTTGAGAGACATGACTGGCCAGGAAATGATTCCTTGGGCGTACATAGGGTAATAACTTTATTTGGGAAATGAGGAAAATCTAGGATACACATGATTGACCTTAGATCCTTATCATATTATGTTTGATTTTTGTATGATGTTCCACTTTGGGTGGAAATGCCATGCATGGGAGGATGCCTGAGGTGTATGCATTATGCGTTTGCTGGGGATATTTAACTACGCATATAGGAATGCGAATCGTATAAGGCTGTGCATATGGATACCCATGATTGATATGATTTCTTAATGGTGCATCTTCCTATTTGGTAGGAAAATTATGTATGTAATTGATGCACATGGCGCAGGTGATGCATGCGGGTATGCGAATGGATAATTGGGATTTGCCCTGGTTAGGGTGTTTTTGCTTTGGGTGATGATGCCAATGGTGTGGACTTTTGTTATGATGGAGATCACAATTTGATGCTCCACGGGGTGATTTTGGGAATATATCCGGGATGCCCCAAACCACTGAAGGGTTCAGACTTCTCAACACGCGATACTCCAACTACGATTTAATGTTTCTGCTGGAAATGCATTAGAGACTTGCCCCGGTTTGGCTATACCATGAGTATATCCTTGAGAGGTGATGATTAGCAATTGGAATGAACATAGGTGCCTGCACACAGTCCTATACCTCTATGAACAATAAGAGCAAACTTGGAAACTAAGAGGTTCCTCCTTTTACTATTTCAAAAGCAATTTTATTACTTTATTCAATTATGTGTTTTTATTTTCTCCAAAATCTTTGAGAGTGATGTTTATCAAAAATAAAGGTGCTTTGCAAACAAACAGATAAAAATGCAAAATAATTTGGGCACAACTTTTGTCGAGAAAATTTCTCTTTTATTGATTTGACCCTTAAATGAGCGATTGTACATAAAGATGCAATTCCTTAATGAGGTAATTGTTGTGTGTAAAAATAAAGCGGCAATAAAATTGAGTTCCTATTGAGTCTCCACACTGCTATGATCCTTATGTCTTTGATAATCCAAGCACTTCGCCTTTTGAAAAAATCAGGTAGATTGATTCTTTGTCTTCAAGGGACATGCTAGATGCCTGAAAGTACAGTTCTTTGCCTTGGAATTAATCCCTAACTTTTGCCTGGATCGCCCTTTCGGGTTTTCGATCCACCGGGATACCCATTTTTGCCTTAGCCGCCCTTTCGGGTTTTCAACTCAGCGGGTCAATTTTTTTATTTTTATCCCTAATTTTTGCCTGGATCGCCCTTTCGGGTTTTCGATCCACCAGGATAGCCATTTTTGCCTAAATCGCCTTTTCAGGTTTTCGATTTAGCGGCCTTTTATCATTCCACTCTTCTAGGCTAAGTACTTTTTAACAGCATCAACATTGGTGGGAAGTGGCAATTCATCACCATCCATAGTTGCCAGGATTAGAGCGCCTCCGGAAAAGGCTCTAACCACCACAAATGGACCTTCATAATTCGGTGTCCACTTCCCCCTAAAGTCCTTGTGAATGGGCAAGATTTTCTTCAGCACCAAATCACCCTCTTGAAACACCCTGGGACGGACTTTCTTGTCGAATGCCTTCTTAAGACGCCTCTGATAGAGTTGACCGTGACCTAACGCTTTCAAGCATTTTTCCTCAATAAGGTTGAGCTCGTCGTACCTTGATTGAACCCATTCTGCCTCGTCTAACTTAGCCTCCATTAAGACTCTCATCGAGGGAATCTCCACTTCCATGGGAAGAACCGCTTCCATGCCGTATACCAAGGAGTATGGGGTTGCCCCTGTTGAAGTTCGTACCGACGTACGATAACCATGTAACGCAAAAGGTAGCATCTCATGCCAATCCTTATACGTGACTACCATCTTCTGGATGATCTTCTTGATATTTTTGTTCGCAGCTTCAACAACCTCATTCATCTTAGGTCGATATGGTGACGAGTTGTGATGCTCGATTTTGAACGTTGTGCATAACTCCTCCATGGTCTTGTTGTTGAGATTGGACCCATTATCAGTGATGATTTTGTTGGGAACCCCATATCGGCATATGATGTTGTTCTTTAAGAAACAGGCGACTACGTGCTTTGTGACATTCGCATAAGACGCGGCTTCCACCCACTTGGTAAAGTAGTCTATGGCCACCAAGATAAACATATGCCCATTAGATGCTTTGGGTTCTATCATCCCGATCATGTCAATGCCCCACATAGAGAAAGGCCAAGGTGATGCTATAACATTCAGCGGGGTAGGCGGTACATGTATTTTGTCAGCATAAATCTGGAATTTGTGGCATGCTCTGGTGTAATGATAACAGTCAGCTTCCATCGTTAACCAGTAGTAACCTGCCCTAAGGATCTTCTTCGCCATGGAGTGCCCATTTGCATGTGTGCCGAAAGACCCTTCATGTATGTCCTTCATAAGCTGATTAGCTTCGTGTTCGTCCACACACCTCAACAAAACCATGTCATAATTTTGCTTGTACAATACTTCCCCATTCAAGAGGAACTTCGATGCCAGTCTCCGGAGGGTCCTTTTGTCAAGGCTAGAGGCCTCTGCCGGGTATTCCTGCTTCTCTAGATATCGTTTGATGTCAAAGAACCAGGGTTTACCATCTGGCTCCTCTGCTGTCGTCAAGCAATGCGCGGGTTCATCAAAACGCCTAATTTCAATGTGAGGCTGATGGTTGGGTCATATCAACTTGTACATGGAAGCCAAGGTTGCTAACGCATTTGCCATCTGATTCTCTTCCCGAGGAATATGAGAGAAAGTGATTTTGTCGAATTTTGGGAGTAACTTCAGCACGTAATCCCGATATGGAATTAGGTTGGCATGTCTTGTTTCCCAATCCCCTCTGATCTGATGTATCACTAGGGCGGAATCCCCGAACACTTCTAGCACCTTGATCTTCATCTCAATAGCCTCTTCCAACCCTAGTATGCACGCTTCATACTCAGCCATGTTATTTGTGCAAGTAAAACAGAGCTTTGCAGTGAACGGTAGATGGAAATTCTTGGGAGACATCAACACTGCCCCAATTCCATGGCCTATTGCATTTGAGGCTCCGTCGAACATGAGAGTCCAGCCTGTTTTTGGCTCAAGATCCTCCGTTTGCTCGGAGTCTTCATCATTTTTGACAACCATGATGTCCTCATCTGGGAAGTCAAACTTCAAAGGTTGGTAATCCTCTAACGGTTGGTGGGCAAGATGGTCTGCTAGCACGCTTCCTTTGATTGCCTTTTGTGCAACATATTGAATATCGTACTCTGATAACAACATCTTCCATCGGGCAATCCTACCGGTAAGAGCTGGCTTCTCGAATATGTACTTGATGGGATCCATTTTAGATACCAACCAAGTCGTGTGAGTCAGCATGTACTGTCTGAGACGTTTGGCGGCCCATGCGAGTGCACAACAAGTCTTCTCGAGTAAGGAATATCTGGTCTCGCAATCATTAAACTTCTTGCTCAGATAATATATGGCATGTTCCTTTCTACCAGTCTCATCTTGTTGTCCCAATACACAACCCATGGACTCGTCGAGCACTGTTAAGTACATGATGAGGGGTCTCCCTTCTGCAGGGGGCATCAGAATCGGTGGCTCTTGTAAGTATTCTTTGATTTTGTCGAAGGCTATTTGGCAGTCATCATTCCACTCCATGCCCTGATTCTTCCTCAGAAGCTTAAATATTGGTTTACATGTGGCAGTAAGATGAGAGATAAATCGAGCGATGTAATTCAGTCTTCCCAAGAAACCACGGACTTCCTTCTCAGTCCTTGGTGCAGGCATATTCTGAATGGCTCGAACCTTGTCAGGATCTACCTCGATTCCCTTTTGGCTTACAATAAAGCCTAAAAGCTTCCCAGATCGAACCCCAAATGTGCATTTGTTAGGATTGAGTCTCAACCTAAACTTCCTCAATCGAGCAAACAGTTTCTCCAGATTAGTGATATGTTCCTCTTCTGTCTGGGATTTGGCAATCATGTCGTCAACATATACTTCGATCTCTTTATGAATCATGTCATGAAAGAGGGTCACCATAGCGTGTTGATATGTTGCCCCAGCGTTCTTTAACCCAAACGGCATTACCTTGTAACAAAAGGTGCCCCAAGGGGTAATGAACGTGGTCTTCTCCATGTCCTCGGGATCCATTTTAATTTGGTTGTATCCGGAGAAGCCATCCATGAAGGAAAATACAGAGAACTGGGCCGTGTTATCTACCAATACATCGATGTGAGGTAATGGGAAATCGTCTTTGGGACTAGCTCTATTCAAGTCTCGGTAATCTACGCACATGCGGACTTTCCCATCTTTCTTTGGTATTGGTACAATGTTGGCGACCCATTGTGGGTACTTAGCGACTTCCAGGAAACCAGCGTCAAACTGCTTTCTCACCTCCTCTCTGATCTTGAGAGCCATATCTGGTCGAGTTCTTCTTAGCTTCTGTTTGACGGCAGAGCATTCTTCTTTAAGGGGAAGCTTGTGGGTTACGATATCAGTGTCTAATCCGGGCATATCTTGGTATGACCATGCAAACACATCGTTATATTCATGGAGGAGCTCTATCAATCTAGTCTTCACTGCATCTTGAAGCGCGGCGCCTACCCTTGCTTCTCTTTTGTCTTCTTCTGATCCCAGGTTGATAACTTCGACGTCTTCCTGGTGGGGTTGAATGACCTTCTCTTCTTGTCTGAGCAATCTGGCCAACTCTTCAGGGAGTTCGCACTCTTCACCCACTTCCTCTTCAGCTTGGTAAATTGGACAATCAAAGTCATGCCAGACCCTAGCAGTGTCGTTATCAATGGTCTCGGTGGTGTCTCTGCATGTTATGATTTATGCAGTTTATTTAGAAAGTGCGTGCATTAAAAATTGATGCCATTTTTGTAATAAAAACGAAAGGAAAGGAACAAAAATTTGAATGCAAATCTCCATTTATTATTGATATAGAAAACTCTTGAAAAAGATAAAGGAGGCCCTACAACACGCCACTGTGCCTTGGGCAGAGCACAGGGTTTTGTCTAAAATAATAAAATTACTTTTGAAAAAATTGAGGAACTTCCACAGCCTTCCAGTTTGTCAGTTCTTCATTGGGCGCGGCTTGTCGTATCCAGCTATATACCTCCCCCTCATGATCTTCAACATTGATCATTGCCACCTGGTTGCCAAAAATGTGGCCAGCGCTGGTGAACGTTTCCTTTACAAGAGGGATATGCTCCTTATCATGTTGGTTACCGGCTTCAATTGACGATGGGTCATATCCTAACCCAAACTTGTCTCGCTTCTGGTTCACTTCCACCACTTTGCCCCAGTCTTGAGCACTTTCACTTTCCATCACAGCCTTAGCTCCTTGCCACGAGGCCATGGACGGTCCTGACTTCGGAGTCTCCAATGTCTTTTGGACAACCATCATATTTACCACTTCCAAGGACTGGAATGGTGTCTCGGTTATCTCGCCATCCACTTCGATATATCGAAAAGATGTTAAGTGGCTAACCAAGATATCCTCTTCCCCTCCAATCACAATCATCTTGTCATTGGTAATGAATTTTAGCTTTTGGTGTAAAGTGGAGGTGACGGCACCTGCAGAGTGGATCCATGGTCTTCCAAGTAGGCAACTATAACCGGGATGTATGTCCATAACTTGGAATGTGATATTGAAGAAAGTTGGGCCTATTTTGATTGGTAGGTCAACCTCTCCTATCACTGCTCGTCTTGAGCCATCGAATGCTTTTACAATCAGGGTACTGGGCTTCATATTCATCCCCTCCATCGACAGCTTTATCAAAGTGGTTTTTGGCATGACGTTCAGTGAGGAACCTGTGTCTACTAATACCCTTGATAGTATGGTGTCTATGCATTTCAAGGAGATATGTAGGGCCTTGTTATGGTTCTTTCCCTCAACTGGCAACTCATCATCATTAAACCCCAAAAAATTTCCAGTGGTTACGCAAGCTATCACATCGTCAAACTGTTCTGTTGTTATGTCTTTCGTGATATGTGCTGCGCTTAACACTTTCAATAATGAATTCCCGTGTGCTTCTGAGTTAAGCAACAGAGATAACATGGATATTTTTGAAGGTGTTTGATTCAACTGGTCTACCACTTTATAATCACTTTTCTTGATTATCCTTAGAAATTCCTCAGCCTCCTCACGAGTGACCGCAGCTTTAGGCGACAGATGCATTTCTTGCATTTCTTGATTAGGGACAGGAATTTGGATAGGAGTAGCAACTTCTTTCCCTTTGGCTTTTGTAGAAGCATCAACAGCCCTTGGCGCGAACACTCGGCCACTGCGCGTCATTCCGGCTGGCCCCACAATTGAGGTGACGTTTGGTTCATTGATTACCATGGGTCGGTCTTCCTGCCCTTGCTTAAAAGCTCTGGGCTGATATATCCATGGTACCGCCTTCTCATCTTTATACGCAAACGGTGCTGGAAACTCTATCACCAATGGGTTTATAGGGATTTCCACCTTAACCTCATCATAAGGGATGGCCACATTAACCTCATCAAAAGGGATGTCCACGTTAACCTCATCAAAAGGGATGTCCACGTTAACCTCATCATAGAGGATGTCCACCACGACGGCTATCTCCTCCTCTCCCTTGTTCTTAACGCGGCGATTTATCTGTAATTCGCCTCGATCCAGCATTTGTTGTATAAAATTCCTCAACTCTTTATCATTCTCATCATTGACTAGCTCCTCTGGGACTAAACCACTTTTTAGCAGTTGTGCCCCTATTATGGTGATAGGGGTTTGAATCTCTTCAACCTTAAGAATCATTTCTCCCTGATCACTCTCCTCAATGGCACTGACGGAAGCATCTCCATGTGTTGGCATGGGATTAGTGTTCACGTTCGGGCGTCTTGGAGTGAAAGTAACAACTTTTGCTTCAATCAGGTCTTGTACCCTATTTTGGAATGCAAAACAATTCTCCAGAGTATGGCCGGGCGCTCCCATGTGAAATTCACAATGGGCGTTAGCATCATATCCTGGTGGATATGGAAAAACAGCTGGTTTCAGCTCCCTCAATGTCAGAAGGCCCTCCTTTTGCAAATATGGGAATATTTGGCTATAAGGTACTGGTAGAGGGTCAAGTTGCCTTCTTGGAGGCTTTGGCTTGAATTGTCTTGGTGGTGCTGTGTTCTGTTGTTGACGAGGTTGTTGATGATGTGGTTGATACATTTGTTGTTGTATGGGTTGTTGATAGGGTATGGGTACCACGGCAGCGACTTGGCCATATGAAGCCTGTTGCTTCCCCTTATAGCCTCTAGATACAGCGTTCGTTTCGCCCTCTCTTTTCTTCTGAAAGCCTCCAGAATACTTTTTCGGTGCGCTAGAGGTTGCCACGGCTCCTGAAATCTTTCCATCCCTCAGACCCTTTTCTATGCGGTCTCCGATTGTGACCAGATGTGCAAAATCGGATGCTGCGCTGCTCACTAATCTATCAAAAAATGGGTCCTTCAACGTGTCCACAAATATTCCAGTCATTTCCTTTTCAGACAATGGTGGCTCTACCTGAGCAGCCAACTCTCTCCATCGCTGGGCGTATTCTTTAAAGGACTCCTTTTCTTTCATTGCCATCCCTTGCAACTGCATTCGGTCGGGTGCCATATCCAAATTATATTTGTATTGACGGAGAAATGCGTCAGCCAAATCTTCCCAGCTTTGAATCCGCCCTTGCTCTAAGCTCATGTACCATCTTAGAGACGCTCCACTCAAACTATCTTGGAAACAGTGTATGAGCAGTTTGTCATTTTCGGTATGAGCAACCATTTTCTTGAAATACATCACTAGGTGACTTCTTGGGCAAGTCTGGCCTTTGTATTTCTCGAAATCAGGAGTTTTAAATTTAGCCGGAATGACCAAATTTGATACTAAGCGCATGTTCATGGCAGAGGCACCGAAGATATTATTCCCTTCAATAGCTTTGATCTTCTTTTCCAAGGCACGAAGCCTATCTGCAGATGGGTCTGGAAGTGTCTTAGGCTTCAGATGATCAGGCACATAGAAAGCTTCGTATGGGTCATCGCCTATTTCGGACCCATAATGAGCAGGCGCCTCAGAAGGCTCTGCACGATCCCCCTCTCCTTTGCCTCCTATTGGTATATGAACCAGACTCTTCTTGGCGCGGACGTAGCTCTCATCTGGGTGGACCAAACTTGATGGGTTATCATTCCTTCTAGCCTCATTTTTTGCATCAGCAACCCTCTCTCTCTGGGCGATGGCGAGCATTGTTTCCAGCAGTTGCTCCATCTTCTATTGGATCGTATTGATGTCTGATCTCATGGTAGCTTGGTTGGCCTCCACTTGCTCTAATGTCATCTTGTAGTTACTTCGCGTCTCGTACCGGTGTTGATTAGTCAGCGTTACTGGATAGAGGGCAAAAGGTTGGGTAAGCTTTTTTTGTTTTTTGTTTTTTTTGTTTTTATGAAGCGTGATGCATGAGGATGCGAATGTTATGCATATTTTATTTTCAGGGAATTTTCATCACGATTGTAGTTATATTAAGCATTCGAAGAAAACATAAAGTCAGGAAATAAAAATGAGGATCATCCTCCTCCATTCAAATGTTTAAAGTACGGAGTACAAAGGCATAACCGCCCAAATCGATACAGCTCAAATACTAAACTGAATATAAGAAAAACAACAGAATCACACAGCAGTCTTTCGAGTTATGAGTTCTTCTAATTCAAGCTTGAACCTCTTCACCATCCCCTGACACATCATAACAAAATGGATTACAGCGGGATGTGTGCCATGTTGGTCCAATCCTTCCACTGCCTCTCTCAACCTCCAAGGCATTTCTTGGGTCGTCCAGTTGCAGAATTGTACCAAACCGTTGAGCTTTGCACGGTACCCATCTTTGTCCGCTTGCAAGAAATTGATAGTTCTCCTAAAGGTATCGTAATCATCAATGACTTGCTCTCTTTCCCTTAGCCATATCACACTGTCTTGATGGAATGCCTCGAATCTATCTTTCCAATGTTGAGCAACTTCTCTAGCATCTTTTGCTTCTTGACATTTCTCGGCCCAAGTTGTAGGTGTGACTCGAGAAGCTTCAAGGGCTCTTTCCTTAAGTCGGCGCTCGTGCTCGGCTTGGGTCTCAGCATTATGGAGGGAGATAGCGAGATCTTGTATTTTAGCCTCCAATATCTCTTTAACTTCTTTTTTCTCTTCTGTAGCTCGTAGCCACCATCGCCTATTCTTCTGGCATTCTTTCTCAACTTGTCTCAACTGCTCTTTAATGGTTTCTAGGCAGTGATCAACTTGTTCCATGCCTACCTTCACTTTCTTTCTCTTATGTTCTTCCTTGTTGACCTTTTCCTCAGTCGCTTCAAGCTGGGCCTTCTTCCTCTCTAGTTCCCACTTTATTTCGTTTCTTTCATTTGAAACTTGTTCGAAGCTGGTCTGTAGCTCTTCATTTTCTCGTCCAAGTCTTGCTATAGTAGCTCTCAACGCTTCCACTTCTTCCATGGAGACAGGGATGGGTTCTGGTGGTGAAGGTTGAGTTGGAGGATCGAGGATGAATGGCAGCTTGATCTCTAGACTTCTTCTGGTGACCCATTGATGATAGGGTTCTCTATCCCCTATGACACCCTTTCCTTTGTCTTGTCCTCTGAAGCGAATTTTCTCCCAGGCTCGGATAACCCTTCTCAGCATAACGGGATCGTCCATATCATGGAACACAAAACCTTCTAACAACTGGTCGTCCGGCTTATAGGTGATAGGATAACTCAACTGCCTCATCGCTAAAATAGGATTGTAGCTAATGCATCCTTTTGACCCTATCAATGGTACATTCGGAAATTCTCCGCAACTAGTAATTGTATCTCCCACATTCAAGCCATGAGGATACCAAATAATGGTATTTTCAGTGAGTCCTACTAGCTTTTGAGACCACTCATATCCATCCATACTTTCAATTGTATCAACCTCTTTGAACACATGAGAGACAAGCCATTGGTAAAGGAGTGGTATGCAACATAACATCAGTCTTCCCTCCTTCTCAAAGCGTAAGTGCAAGGTGTGATAGACATCTGCTAGGAGTGCGGGTACTGGATCTTCATTCTTAACCTTGACGGCCCAAAACACGCTAATAGCTGCTACATCAATTAACTTCTCCATGTTAGGAAACAACACCAATCCAAAAATAAGTAAAGCCATAATGGTATCATGGGCTTCCCACTTCTGGGCTTTGGCAAAGCTTTGAGCAGTTTTCTCCAGGTACTCTTGTGGAATTCCTTGCACCTTCCCCCAAATTTTGATGTTAGGGGTTAGATCTTTGACTGGGATGTCTAGTACTTCTGCCAACTCTTCGGGTTTAGGGATTTGACCTAGCCCCCTGTATGGTCCCTTCTTCTGCTTAGGAGAGTCCAATATTCTTCCGAATTCTTCCAAAGTCGGGGCCAACTGGAAATCTCTAAAGAGGAAGCTTCTGAGTGGTGGATCATAAAACTGGGCTAGTGCGGTAATAGCATCCTTTTGTACTGGTACAGACAACAAGTGTAGAATCTTCCCATATTTGAGTGTGAATGCGTCTCGACGGATATTAGTCAACCCATCTCTGAATGCAATGAACTTCTTCACACACGGTACCTTAGCTTTGATTTGGAATGTTTTTTTCTTTCCTGACTCCATTTGTTCTTGAATGCTAAGAGTTTCATAAAAATATATTACTATGATTCGAGAAAAACTAAAAGTATCGACTCAGACACTACAGTGGAAGTGTGTTGAATCAAGGGTAGACAGTAAGCGTCTTTATTATGGACGCTTTATTCTGTCTCCACTTATGAAAGGTCAAGCAGATACAATAGGCATTACAATGCGAAGAATTTTGCTCGGAGAAATAGAGGGAACATGTATCACACGTGCAAAATCTGAGAAAATACCACATGAATATTCTACCATAGTAGGTATTCAAGAATCAATACATGAAATTTTAATGAATTTGAAAGAAATTGTATTGAGAAGTAATCTGTATGGAACTCGGGAGGCGTCTATTTGTTTCAAAGGTCCTGGATATGTAACTGCTCAAGACATCATTTTACCACCTTCTGAAAATTTTGAAATTCCCTGAAAATAAAAAGTGTGTAAATGATTTTGCTATGCTCATAATGAATGCAACATGATGTTTATGCAATGACCAGGATCCAGGTTTCACATATATCACAAGGTTCAACTTAACAATGGTTCTATGTCTTTTACCCCACACATCAAGGATTGCTCCTAAGGTTATCCATTTTCATGATAAGAACTTAGAGTCATGGACCAAGTTCAGTCTTCCATCGCAATAATGGGCTAGCCACATTGAAATGGAAGTTCTGAATCGGTTTATTCTAAGTGGGATCCTCGTATTGTTCGAAAAGGGTGTACACCCTTCGGTTCAATACTACATGATCGCCAATCATGAAGACGGACTTCAGTTTAAGATGAGGTTCCCAGAGTCATGGACCATGTTCAACGTTTCCTCGCAATGATGGGCTAGCCATATTATGATGGAAACTCTGAACAGATCTACTCTAGGTGGAGTTCTCGTATTGTCCCAATGAGGTGTACACCCCCCGGTTCAATACTACACAACTCCGGGTTCTAAGTTCTTCTCAAAGCTCGGGTACGGAGCTTATCTCACAACATATGTCAAACACCATAGATCACCCAAGATAATAGAAAAATAAATTACATAGCATAAATAATACATCAAAATGTACAAAAGCAAATAAAAAGCGGTATTCTAACATTCATATTAAATTGACTAAGTTAGGCTTGACTCTCTCTTGCATGGAGCAATAGTCCCCAGCAGAGTCGCCATCTGTCGCATCTCGAAAAGTACGATTCCTCGCGATGGTCGCGGAAAAATTTATGTTCGAACAGAGTCGCCACCGAACTTTATTTATCTTAATGAAAGAATAGGAAAATATCGATAAAACCTTTGAAAAACAGAATAATGGTCGTCGCAACCATATTCGGGTTCGGGAGTCGATTACGCAAGGGGAAGGTATTAGCACCCCTCACGTCCGTTGTACTCAACGGGAACCTTTTAGTCTAATTTGCTATTTGAATGTTAGTTAAATGTTGTTTATTTTCTTCGAGTAATTAGAGTTGATGATAGATATGGATGGAAACCTCAGAAGGGGGAAAAGGGGAGGTTTTTTATTAGTGTGCTCGCGAAGATACAGCAATCTCCTGCCTACGTATCCTTATGATGCAATAAGGAAATCAGAGTATTCGTAGTTCGGGCTACTACGAATATTTGGTGTCTTTTAATGAACGACTGTGTAGATCGCGTCTTAAAGGCTAAACGCTGGCTTGTCTACTCTCGGCGGAGGCTTAAGTGTTGGTTTGTTGTGCGCATTAGAAAGGATTAACAGTGTTCTTTTGAAAAGAATTTTTTTAAGTTGTTGGTCGCACGGGGGCGAAGAATTAAATTTGATTTGTGAAAGTGTCTTGAAGAATTCGATTGGTTTTGATTGGATGACGAAGATTCGAGCAATGTGGCGTACGCCAATTATTCGAATAATCGAGAGATAATGAAGCGGATGCTCACTATTCTCCTTTTCATTCAAAGATTAATTATTAAAATAAAGCTTTTAGAATTCATAATTAATTGAGGGAGTAATTTTAGTTTTAAGGAGTTTTGGGGTTTTAATTAAATGACGAAGATTCGAGCAATGTGGCGTACGCCAATTATTCGAATAATCGAGAGATAATGAAGCGGGTGCTCATTAATCCCCTTTTCATTTAAAGATTAATTATTTAAAATAGGGACTTTTAGAATAACTAAATTGGGAAAATGATTTTAATTTTATAGAGTTTTTTAGGTTTTAATTAAATGACGACAATTCGAGCAATATGGCGTACGCCAATTATTCGAATAATCGAGAGATAATAAAACGAAAGCTTATTAATCTCCTTTTCATTCAAAATTAATTTAAATAATGCTTTTAGGATTTGTAATTAATTTGAGAAATAATAATTTGTAAATAATTTTAAGAGAATATTAGAATAGTTAAATTGGGAAAATGATTTTAATTTTATAGAGTTTTTTAAGGTTTTAATTAAATGACGACAATTCGGGCAATATGGCGTACGCCAATTATTCGAATAGTCGAGAGGTAGTAAAGCGGAAGCTTACTATTCTCCTTTTCATTCAACATCAATTTAAAATAAAGTTTTTTAGAATTTAATTAATTGTGGGAGTGATTTTAATTTATTTTTTTTGGGATTTTAATTAAATGACGAAAATTCGAGCAATATGGCGTACGCCAATTATTCGAATAGTCGAGAGATAATGAAGCGGATGCTCATTATTCTCCTTTTCATTTAATCATTAATTTTAAATAATTTTAAGAGAATATTATTTAAGTATGGTGAATTAGGGTTAATGTGTATGGATAAAGCCTATTTGGTATTAGACCGAGATTGACCTTATTTTAGGAAAAGAAATATTTATTAATACTAATATTTAATCTCCTATTTAATTAATATTCCAACGAAATAAACAAAGATATGAATTAAAATAAATAATAATCAATAATCAAACTAAATAATATTTCTACTATTATCTAATCATATACATCTCGATTTTTTACTAAAACATCCAAAGTAATTCATAAAAAATATTCAGGTTGAGGTGTTTGGGAAACAGCAAGGGGTACAGTCCCAACACTCTTAACTACAAAAGCCCATATGAGACTCTACCGTGACCAATAATCCAAAATGAAAGAAATAAAAAAACAAAATGGGCCGTAAGCCCAGCCCCTTTTAAAGCTCCATCCGGAAGCAAAGGGGTGGAACAGAATCTGAAGGGGCAGCTGTACAGCTCCCCTGCGCGTGTGGCTTTGTAAGCCCCCAACATTATCCACGTAGCCGCCTGGCTTTTAAGAAGACGTGTGGCTTTTTGAATACTCAACAGCCACTTGTTGCATTAATTAACACACTAAATTGGAATTAACTCCTGTTTAAAATATTCATTGTATCTTAAAATCGATTAACTCCTCCTACTCTACGTATGATAACCTTTAACACTTATCCCTCATAATTTCTAGTCCATAAATTCTATACACCCTCGCCAGCGAAGAGTGACGACCACCAATCGACGCCACCATCCGGTAAATAAAACAAACACGAACCCTATTTTCCTAAGGAAAACCTATTCGCATCATAATCCACACCTTAAACCAAACAGAACTGTAATAGCTATCCATGATTCAAGAAAGAAAACAAACAGGAGCAAGCATGAACAGAATCAAAGGTGTTTCAATCAAATCTAGCTACAAATCTCACGACACAGTGGATCTACAGAATCATGTTAGATGCGGTGAAATTTTAAAGCGTGAGAGAAAAAGAACTACCAAGACGTTTAGGTAAATAAGGGTTTGTTTTCTTGCTCTTCGTGTCTTTTCTTTTCGTATTCAGTTAGCTCCTAATCTCCTTCTCTATTCCCTTGTAGTCGTTGCTGGTACGTGGTTCGAGCTTTAGTGATGATCGTTGATTTGGGTTTAGCTCGAGCTTGTTGAGATTCGGTGTGAAAATCTCAACAAGTTCAAAATGGAGCTTTTCAATGAGGGTTTTGGAGTGATTTTGTCAGAGTAACGGTGCCCAAAATCGGATCCCTACTTCATCACTGGAGGTCCCTATTTATAGCGTTCTTGTACGAGGTTCAATCTTTCCCCTCTTTCATGAGCTGTCAAATTTGTGGGAGAATCATTCCGTTAGCTAGCAAGATTTTTCTCAGATTTGGTGGTCCTCCAAATTGATGTGGTCCCTCAAATGAAAAGGTAAGGTTTTGTCTGTAGTGAATTTACGATAACCATCCCTTTTCACTTTTCACTGCAGTAGTTGTTCTATTTTACCCACGTATTGACTTTTGTAACAGGTTTTTTTTACTGGTGTTTGTCTACTGCTATTTGGTTATGGATATGCGCACAGTAGCAATGCTCCAACTTGACTTAAGGTTCGTCCATCATGGTTTACAACTGACTCGAGCTTTCCTGCATTAACCCTGTCTATTGGTTGTAATAAGCAGTTTTCTCTTCAATATGCCTCTGCAATTTCCTTGAAGTCTTAACTGATTATATCCTGCTTTCATATATTATGTGCAGCACAAATCATGACTTCAACATACGTATCTGTTCTTGGAGACCATGCCCATATTTGCTTTTACAGAGTTATGGCAGTTGCAAGGTTAAAACCGTCTTACAGGACGCATAGGTTCAGGTAATTTTAATGATGTCCTTTAGAGGTGACACATATCACGGCATACTGTTTACTCAATCTTCCGTTCGTTCTTGCTTTAACCTCTTTGTTGGGATGTTCTCTTCTAATTGTCACAACCAGGACTAGCTTAATGTTCAAGGTTTGAAATCATTTTGCTTTGATCATTCGGCTGCTATCTTTGGACATTTAGGCTTTTGAAAAAAACTCCAGGTATCACTCATCTTCAGTCACAACTTGGTAAGGCATACCTTTCAAATGGCATTGTGCATTTTGGCGGACTCTTCCTTCATATTTGATGTAAAAGAAACTACTTCTCATGATCATGTAGGTCACCACCAAGCCAATCTAAATCCAGGTCAAGAGTATCGTTCGGCGATATTTATAACTTACTCGACAACTGTTTTGGAAATGATGCGTCTATGCTCAAGGTGGCAGACGGATTCTTTCTTGGCTGGAAATTTAGAACTGTCGTGCCAAATGCTTGCCATTTTCTTTGAACAATGAATCACATATACTTTGCCTTGTAGCCCTGTATTGAACTGTAGTTTGGAATGGTTAATGCAGGAATGGTTAATTCAGTTAGTGGATGTATTGCAATTGACGTATACATCATGAGAAAATTTCCATAGAGATTTCATGGACCTATGTACTGTGACTTGTTTATCATTTTTGGTTTTGTTGGTGTTGCAGGTCCATGATTATTGAGACAAACTAGCTTATGGCGACATGACTAGTTGTGGACCAAGGTCTTTTCTTCATGCATCATGATGCTGTAACACGTCGGTACCTGTTTTAAACCTTGCATAATAAGTGTTTCTGCAGTTTGTACTCTACTGTTGTGATGATACTTGGTGTAAGGTCTTTTGAGCTGTGATGACGCGTTTGATTCCAACTTAATGGCTTTTGCTGCTTTTTTAACGGATCTTGTCGTGACTGCTTTCCCATGATATACTTGGTAATTTTGTGACCATTTGACAGTGAGTGCAGGTTCACGACACGTTGATACATGATGTCCAAGTTTTGACTTCTGTTTCAATGGAGCGGCAATTCTTATGCTGGTAAGCGTGGAAACTCATCCTGATGCGGCATCCGGTAATGACTTAAAATACTGTCTTGTTTGAGTATCCAAACTGCAGTGTTCTGTACAATTTCTCGTAGCCAGAACTTTCCTAGATATGCTAATGTTATCTGTTTTAATACCAGGAAACCGAGCTCCAGTCCGTGCCAGTCCGTGCCTAGAAATGCATCTTTTGGAATTTCTCAAGAACGAGTGCCATGCTATTCTGCATCAACTAATACAATCCTGTTTCGACCTTAGGTGATTCCTTGGAATATCCCGAACCAAGAGACATCATGAGACTCTCGTGGTCGATTGACCAAGTTGTTTTAATCATGACTTTGTCGGTTTGTAATGTTTATGTCTTGGGCCATGGCTCTGTCAATGTAATTTGTAGTTTATGCCCCCTTAATACTGGATTCCAATAATTTTCACACGAAAGAAAATTGTTTCGTATTTGTCGAACCAATGGATTGTAATTATTCTTGTCATGAAATTCAAATAGGGAAGGACTACATTTTTCTTCTTTCAGAGGGTAGCGTTTAAACACCAATGCCTAACGTAAACCAACACCCACCTGTCCTAAGTCATCTACTGCTAGTTCCTTATGGCATTGGTCGAATGTGGCTTGTGAGGGATATACATCAAATACCATTGTTTCTTTTTTTTTTGTTATGCACCATTCCTAGAATTTGACAAAGGACTTTTAAACAGTACGTGCGCCAATCCTTCTTTCAAAATGCATGGGGTTTAAAATGCCACTAAGTGATAGATAGGTCTTTCATGTGCTTTTCAAGATGAATAAAACATGGACTTTGATGATGCGCATCCCTGCTAATGGATTATCAACAAACTTACCAATAAACAAACGAAAATACCATCGTAACCAAACCGTGTGTCACCCTTTGGGGCACTATGGACTCCTTAGTGAAATATGACCAAAATCCACAATATAAAGAGACGTGAGAATTATGTCTTGGCGTATAATAAAACCTTGTTATTAAGATGATGATCAAGAAGGACTACTATTCTCTTTTTGGTGAAATTCTCAAGCCTTTGAGTGTGTGCATCATGCTTTATGGTTGTAAACAAACAAGAGTTCCAAAATAACCTCGGACAAAATCGGGGTATGACACCTACAGGCTTTGAGTTACAAATACTCTCAGCTTTGAACACTGAGAAACACATGGTAACCTTCCCACAGGTTGGGAGGTTTACCTCACACACACACCTAATTTTTCATTCTAAGAGGCTTACAAAAACTAGGTTACAATATGCTATTTATAACCTAATCACCCAACTGGATTTGGGCCTTCAGAAATCGCAGCAAACTTCTTCTTTGCTGTTACAAAGTCAGCAGAAAATTTCTGCTACAAATAAGGTCTTCAATCTTTTAGTTCCTAAAATCTCTCCATATATATCTCCATATTTAGAGCCTCTATATTCTGATTGAGTCTTTAAGACCTCCACAAGGAAGTTAGGATATTCACCAAATATCCTCACTAATCCTAGAATATATACTGAATTAATTAATTCAGTTTTCTACACATGTACGATGTCACAGGCATGATGTCGTGACATCATACATTACATGTTGGTCCAGATGTTGAACTTCTTCAACCCAACATATTAAAACAACAGAGATGATTACATTATTTGTTTTACAAAATTAATGCCAATCCTAAGGTATTAACAATCTCCCCCTTTGGCAAATTTTAGCTAAAACAAATAAGCCTCTGTCATTATCTCCACCACCACAAACACCAAAGTTGGTGTACATGAGGAAGTAGAGGTACAAGATGCAGCTGCATCACAACCCTTCCCCTCAACAGGAGGGCTTCCTGAAGAATATGTAATGTTGAGTACATAGGCAATGTAACTCAGATCACAAGACACAACTGTCTTCTTAACTCAGATCACACGACACAAGAGGTATACACGGTTAGTGACTTTAGTGCCTGAAGCCAACTTCTGTTTGCTACCACATTTTGCTTGCTTGCTTGCTTCTGGTACATTCTCAGGACAATATTTCTCTCCCCCTTTTTAGCTAAACATTTGTAAATGAACCCTTCACAAAACCAGATCCAGGCGCAGTTTGCCCAAACCTTAACATACCCCATGGTTTAGAGGGAATGGAATGTTTCTCTTGTGAGAAGAGGAGTGTTGTTACATCCTTTAAATAGTCCAGCCCGTGCTTAGGAATTAACGGTAGGAATAAATGCTTGGTCAAGATTCATTAATATTTGCTGAGAAACAGTCAGAGAATCACCAACAAAATCTCAGACTATCTTTGAATACCTTTTATAGCTCTTGACTGTTTCTTTTCCAAAACAACAGTTCCAGTGCATGGAGACTATTCCATATATGCAGTCAGACACGTTGCACGCGATGTCTTAACATTCAACGCGGCTTTTGCCTGCATTCTTCATGTATTCTTCCTATCAACATTTCCTAAGACCACTTTCGTACCTCCAGTAGAAACTTGACATCTGGCACCACTAAAGCCAAAATCACAAACACCAGTAGATGGTTACTCCCCCTGTACCACACAATTGTAACACTCAGTCTTATTCTAATGTATCATAATTAGACACACCACATCCATATTTCCTCATGACTTTAAGATTTAGAAGGAAATAACAGTATTGTCCAAGGCAATGTCATGACATCCGGTCAGACATTCTTCTACTCATTCAACCTTGACATACACCACATCATCCTAATAACTAACAAGGTGCCATACCCAGTTATCTGAGAGCACATAGACCACAAGCTTGATGATTACTTGCAACGCAAAGACAGAACTCCCCCTGTCATGAACAACCAACTCTCCTCCTGAAACATGGAGATCACATATGAACATATCCAACACCCCAAAGTTGGACCTTTACAAACTTCCTGATTCAAGGAGAACCCAGACCACTTGATGAATGGAAAACATAAGACACATCTTCATGTCTTCAAGAGCACACCCTCTGTTCAACCCTCTTGGCTGAACACATCCACACTCTGTGTCAATCTCTCTTCTAACCAGAACAGAAAACCACTTCACAAAATGTTCTAACATAAGTTAGGACATCCTTTACAACATAACAAAGAACACCATCTGATAATTGTCGCATCCGCGAAAAACAACCGGCGGGCTAAAACAAAAACAACATAGAGCCGCCACCGTGCGTTATTTATCCCAAAAGAGGGAAAGGAAACGCTCGAAGTAAACCTGGGAAAGACATGGTCTCGCGACCAAAGAGATGGGATCGGGAGTCGGTTATGCGAAGGGAAGGTATTAGCACCCCTACGCATCCGTCGTACTCGACGGGATCCACGCTCAAAAGATAGAACAAGGTTGCTAAAACAAACATCACACACACACACTGAAAACAACACAGGTGGAAAAGAGGGGAAAGGGCTCGCTAGGATATCGCATCCTATGCCTACGTATCTCATCTGGAATGAGAATCAGAGCTACCGTAGTTCGACTCACGCACGCCGAAACAAACACACGCACAGACGCTGAGACGTCCAAACAAACACACAAACAGGCAAACATGGGATCCGAATGCCAACTGCTGGACTTACATCAGACTCCGAACCAAACAAACCCACACTGGAAACCGACTGCCGATCGCTGGACTTACGTCAGACTCCAAGCACACAATAATAGGATACGGAATGCCAATCGCTGGGCTTACATCCATCTCCTAACACACAAGAAAGAAAACAAACAACAAGTTACTAAGGAGTCTGGCACTCGAGCCTAGCAACTGTCAAGCAAACACACACAAAAAGGAAAAGGGTGCCCAGAGAGGTCTCGTACGACCTCCTGCCTACGTACCTCATCTGGTATGAGGATCAGGGCAACGTAGTTCCCCTGAACAGGGGAGAAACTTTCTCCTAACCAGAGACTGGGAAATGACCAACTAGAAGGGAGACTGACTCGAGCCTAATAGTTATCATGTATTCCACAATAGTCCTAGGTTGAGTTTTCTATCTACTTGCACAAGCAGCAAGCTAATCCTAAACAGGCAAAGCAAAGCATGCAAACACAATCAAAACAAAGCAAACATACACAATTAGCACACACTATATACAGACAAAGTGGGCTCACACAAGGATTAGGCTGCAAAAGCAAGCCAACTGTATCAGGTGATGTTAGCTCTTAACCCTAACATTGAGAGTTAGGGTGAAGCAGATGAAATAGGAAGTGAGGGGTGTGCCTCACAGCTCTTATCCCTGGCCAGGGAGAGCTTTAGACAAAGGAAGTGTGGGTTCAGAAAGTGGGAACCCTTCTACACTTATGACACTGACTCAACTGTACAACTGTACAAGGATCTTGGGTTAATGTCCACAATGCATCAACACCAGTTGTGTGAGCAAAGGGATGACTCAACAAGAATAGCAGGAGATGGATTGCACATCTCTTGTATCTGCCAATTGCCTTAACAAAGGTCATTTCCTGCTTGGGGACAAAGATAAACAATCACAAGCATTGCCTCTTAAGGAGGACTTCAGACAGGTGCCTGACCAAATAACAGGCCAGGTCTTCCAGACTACATGGAGTTAGAGACATTATACCTCAATTGGTTTCAACAACCAAGCAACAACACAAGCAAGTTCACAATGAACTATAGCAACTAATGTACCTGAAATCAATCTAACATAATCAGTACACAGCTCAAACAGTCAAACAGATAAGCTAATGGTCAACAGTCAACTGTACATAAACAGACAAACAAGCAAAGCAATGCACAAAGGTGCAATCCACAAGGCCTAAGTACAAGTCTCAAAGCCTACAAAACAAACTCAAGGTTAGTCATAAACAATCAATGGACCAACTCCAATTGAGTGCACATCATCAAGTATAAGCAATTGTGCTCTTTGACCTTAAACAAAGCTCAAACATTAAGCACTAACCACTAGAACATGGCCTAGGGTCAAAATGGGAGAAATAAACCAAAACAGAACATGAAAAATATCAAGAATCAAATTCAATCAAATGAGAAACAAATCCAAGTGGTATCACATTCATATCATCAACCAATTTCATTTCATAAAGCATAGAAGGCATAGCATGCATATTCAAAGCTCATAGAACCAAACAGAAAGATTCAATTCAAACCAACTCAAAAATATTTCAATAAATCTCCAGAATAATCATGGCTAAACAGCATTCATCAAAGGATCATCACACCAAATTTCAAGCCATTTGGACAATTGGAGGCAAGTCAAATAAAATCCATAAGTCAAGGTATGCATGTACAAGCTCATACAAGGCATCAAATCATACATCAACTTCAAGCAAGCATAAAACAGAATTGGAATAAGATAAATGAACAAAATCAAAGCCATGACAAACTTCAAGGTGTCTAGAATCACTCCACAAAATTTCAAGTCCATCCAATACATATCAAGAATTTCACAAATCAAATAAGATCATAACTCACAAAAGGTCCACAATTGGTCAAACAGAAAGGAAATTCTCAAACAAATTGGAAATGCACTCACAAAATCCACAAAATTCACACTCAAACTTAACATCCAGAAGAATCAACCTGCAAAAAATCAGGTCATTTTGAGTTCATATGGCATGGTAAAGAAAATCCACAAGTTGGACAAGAAATGGTGTGACACACATTGTCACACCTCCAATGATCAGGTCATATCTCACAAACCAGGAAAGAAAAAATCACAAACTATATACCAAAATGTTCATTGAGATGTCTATTTTAAGCATGCAAAGTTTCAAGAATTTTGGATCAAGCATCATGATTTCACAATCAAAATAGCAAGCAAGGTGCAAGAATACATAAGCATGAGCAAACCCTAGGCCATTCAAAAATTCACGCGTGCACAAATTTTGGAAAAATCATCATTAAATAGTAGACATGATAAGGATCATTTAAAAAAAACATGCAATTTGGATTATTATTTTGAGAGATATGAATTTTCTAATGAGAAGAAAAAATAAAAAAAGAATGAATGAAGGCATGAACATGGCATGGCATAAGTGGAAACAAAATGCAAAAGCACAAATGGAAAGTCCCTCGCACGGATTCGAAGGGAGGGAGCATTTGAAATGCTGCGCGCGCTTATGCATGGTGGAGGACACGTGGTCCAATTGCATGGCCAGAAACACCAACCGCATGCAGGCAAGCGAAATTATGGATCAAAACACGAATTCTGGAAAAATCCCTAGCGTTCATACATGTTCTTCACAAATTCATAGCTCAAGAACATTTTCTCACCAAAATCAACAATCCTTATATCATTGGAACCGTCTTTCAGTGTACATCAACAATCTAACATCATCCTAACCTAATTCTTCCTAGATTAAAAGATTCGATGAAAAACATTCTTATGCATCAAACTTAAGATCCACATAACTTCATCAATTCTTGATGAAAATCAATGAAACAAATTGCAGCATGGCCTACTCTCAAAGATCTACCAGAAGCATTCATCAATTTTAAGAATTAGGCAAGTCAAAAACTGACCTTCTTTGAAGTGCAGAAATGATTCTGATGTTTTTAGGCCTTGCAAGATGAAAACAGAAACTCTCCAATGCTCAGGTAGTTTATTGGATGAAGGAATGTTGATCAATCTTGCTCGATCTTGCTCAATTCTACATTTGCCATTGATGAAGCTCACTTTGACAGTTCCAAATTCAGCTTGAAAACCTTGTGATCTTGCTTCCAACAGCCTCAATAATGCACATGGATGAAGGATTGGTGAAGATCTTGGCACGGTTTGTGAAGAAAATTGCAGAAAAAGTGAGAGAGAAAAGATGAAAAGTTTTGGATCTAGATCTCAATTTCCAAATTCTGTTATGATTAGCAATGAAACAGTTATGATTTAGCTTTTATATGTGATGTTAAACATGTTGTTAATCATGATTAGGGTAATGCAAGTGATTAAGTGAAATGCAAGTTTTATGCTAAATTGCAAACTGGCCAATTCACCCTCACATGTGCAAACCAATGTAACAGTACCATTTTCTGGTTTGGATCAATTGCAAATGATGTTCCTAAGCCAAGGCAATTGGAAAAACATGAAAACAATGCATACTTCTCAAATTCACTTTTTCCCTCCACTTTTCAAATTAAGTTCAAGTGAAAAATGCACTTTTTGTATGATGAGTTTTAATGAAATGTGATGCATGATTATGATAGAGGAGATCAAAAGAAAATTGCTCCAAAAAGAACCACATGATTTGGCCATTTGGTTCAAAAGTTATGCACTTTTGAAATTCAACTTTTCTTGCCCAAGATTTGATCATAACTTCCCAACCACAAATGAGAAATTCATGTTCTTGGACTTTTTGGAAAGGTGAGAGAAAGATATACAAATTTCATTTTGGAAAAAATTTCATTTGAAGCATTTTTGGACATGTAATTTTGAGGAGAAAACCTTTCCATTTTTGGCAATTTTGAATTACAAGTCACTTTCTATTTTTGGAAAGTTTCCATCTGACTTTATTTTCTTCAATGTTGATGTTTGAAATGTCAAATGAAACTTGTTTGGACATGAATGAAGTGCATCTAACCCTCTCCCACCTCCAAATCCATCAGTTGACCTTTGGTTGACTTTTGTTGACTGATAGATGGATGGCCATGCACAGATGTTCTTGAGCTTCAATCCCCTGATGAAATGACTCAAACATGAAACCCTAGCTTCCATAAACTCAATGAAACCATGTGATGATCTCTCATCTCAATGAAGACCTCATCCCCTTGACAAGCCCTGATTGGCACAATACAGATGATTAGGGTTGACCAGAGGTCAAAACCCTAATCTCAAGGAATCTGATCAAGCATAAGGAATCTCTTGGTGATGACAAAAACCATGATGATGATGATGTACCATTTCAACCAAGATGATAATCAAACCTCCTTGAGGAGCCAAGAAACCCTAATTTGAACACAAACCTTCAGATGGCTAGTGATCAATTCATGAAACCCTCAGCTTGAATCTCTTAACCTCCTTATCTTCTGATCAAGACCTAGGAGGATGACTTGTTCAACGTTGCCACATGATATGCAAATATACAATGACTAATCTCCTAAAAAATGAAATGCAACATGCTAAGCTAGTCCCAAGAGAGGAGGGCAAATTTTGAGGTGTTACAATAATCTTCAGATATCATTGAGTCACCAGCTTGATCCAAAAGAAACCAGACACAAATTGGGACATATACATTCTCATCCCATTACAAGAGATAATCTTCCATAGATAGCTCAGAACTCCTACCACAAGCTCCAAGAGATGAATAGAAAACACCTCCTTTTGTCTTCAACTTACTACTTTTCTTCTCAAAAGTAATTTGTCTCAGACTTTCCTCAAGAATAATCAGCTGCCATATGTTGATTATCTTGATTCTTCGAACTCACTTCTGAGATAGACCAAATGCCACTGGTTGATTGCCTCTTTCATGAATCCTCTTATGAAAAAGTCAAATGCCACTTTTTGACCTCTCCACGTTTATCAGACTTCTCCCAAAGATATTCTGACCGTCCAAGTGAGACTTGAACTTCAAGCTACAAGTTAAACAAAACTTAGATTCTCTAAGACATGAACATGTAACATCCTCTCCATCCAGCAACTCCAAAGAACTACAATGAGAACGATCTTTTTGAAGTACCCAATCTACAACTCTTTAGACCCTTCTATCTTAAGTTGATGTGCCACTTCACCAACTAAGATTCTGATGTTGAACCAAATGTCACAACATTGTGTTTTAACATCTAGCTGTTGAATTCAGCTCCTTCTTCTGCCACTTGAAAGAACTTCCTCCCTACATAAAACAATAGTTCAATGCTCTCATAGACTTGATTGTGGAACCAAGTTTGAGTAAACACCCTCCATCCTGCAGGTTTGCAGTTAAGTCATCCAAGCTCACACCTTGGTGAATCCTTGCTTCTTCTCCAAAGACATCAGACACTCTGATGCATGAGTCTTCAGAAGGACCAATTAGAAACTACCCCTTCAGCTATACCAAGGATTCCACTTCCTAAGGCAAGGCTGCTTCCATGATATCAAGAATGCTGCCCCTTGTTCTTAACTCCACAGTGTGCATTAGCCAATGCACTTCCTTACCTAGATCAGAAATAAACTGATCCAAGTAACCATCATCAAGACTATGATGTCTTCTTCTTCTTGTACACACCAAGGCTGAACAAGTTTCTTGTCAGGAAACCTTTTCAGAGATCATATGCTTTTGCTGCCACCAAAGAGATAGATCATAAACCAATGGACTATCCTTCCTGTGATTCTGCACAGGGTCTTGAAGAAGAGATGTTCCAACATCTTTAAGAACATCAGTTATCTTGAGCTCCAAGGATAATCAATTAAATACTTGTACTTGGCACAAGTAGACATGGATCTTAAATCCTTTCCCAATTATCCTTTCAGACACTTCCACCATAAGAATACTTTGAAAATACTCTTATTGTGTCAACATCATCTGCTTGCGAGCACCTCAACAGTGTTGAGAATCCTTCCAGATTAGATTCACCCTTAGGAATGAGAGAGATGAATCCTTCCTGGCATATGTGTCACACAACAACCAGAACCCATGTGACACAGGTCAACAGCCAACCAGACCCTAGGCTGACCAAACGTGAGGAGGTTAATCAAAACTCCCCCTCAAATTAACAATCATGGAAACTCCACACCAATATCCATGCATTGTACACAAATGTCTCAACATGACATACACCATCCCTACCAGTGGCAACTAACTCTATGAGTTATACCTATACATACTCCAATCACACCAATCAGACTCCAGCTGACCATAAGTACTAGTGAAAAAAACAACAACATCAATAGTAGATATGCATTGCCAGAGCATACTACCTCAACCAACCTCTGAATCTTCATATTCTCACTCCTTGAAAGAACTGCCACTTCTGAGCGTGGTGTTTGAATAACAAGATTCATGGTCCCAATCCTCTTAAATGAAATAGCAATCTGGTTACCCCATTATTGACTTCTAACATCCAGGTGACTTGTCTTCCAACACAAGATAGTACTTCAGGGAACAACTATCCAACCCTGATCAATCTACAGGAATAGGACAAACAGCAGAAAATTGCACAATGTCACATCTCAACCAACTCCACTTCTAGAGATCAGACTTCTAAAAGTGACCTTCTTGAGCACACACACAGTTGACCCTACCCTTGTCAACTTAGCACACACAGATGTCTCCTCTTCCAGGTCAGGAGTAGGTTCCAAACCAAAGTATCCCTTTGTTTGACACCTAAAAACATCTTCTCTTCAACCAGTAGATGCATACTTGTTGAATAACATGTTCTAACATCACATAGAACATTAGTTCCACCTCCTTGGAACAAACCCTCCTTGAAAGACTTCAAGGTCTTCATATACACTACCCAAGAGAGTAAAAGAATCAGTGATCAGGTGATTCTTACCATGAAAAGTGGACTTGAGGAGACTCAAGTATCTTTGACATCTTCAGTAGATTATGATGAAATCTTGAATACAACAGCCTTTCATCCACATGAGGGAAAACTACGTAAGAGTTTGAGTTTTGCCAGGTATTATGTAGCGAAAATCATAATACAACTCAACCTATGAACACACACTTCACCAGATCAGCCTCCAAGAACATACCAAGTTTGAATATGATTCAATACTAGCACAACCGTCCCACACAAAGGCCAATTGCCAACCTCCAGAGACAGGTACACACAGTTCCTGTCATGAATAATCCATCCACCTACTTAAAGGGACCATTCAGGTAAATCACAGAACCTTCCACATGTTCCAACATCAGTACTAACATAACTCCTTGCAAGATACCAGAAAGTATCACCCATGGATCTCATCCAGAAACAGAACATGATGCCTGCTCTGATACCATTTGAAATTCTGGCATAGTCAGAGTTCAGATGTTCTACTCCAAGTCATGACATCTGATCCAACATTATAACTAATACAGCAAGACAATTATACAAATTAAACCCTGTACTAATATGCTCACGTTCACAGATGTCATGACATCTGCTTCTATATCACTCTAGAATGGAGGAACACCTAGTTTTGTGCATCTGGTAGAAAGACTCAGCAGAGATCAACCATAGCACTAACTTCTATTATTTTCCTACACAGTAATCAGCAAGATGTCTCAATAGTGATTTGAACATCATCTGTTACATTATTCCAGTCTGCTGGCCTTATAAAGGTTGAACAAGTTAATCTAATTTCCACTTAGTAGGGTGCTAACAAATAGGCTATTTGTTAGGTTCATTTAATGTAGTTCAGTTGTTAGTTTCCTGGATTTTAGCTCAGCTGTTGGATTCCTGAAGAATAGCCTGAGAAAATTACTGAAACAGAAAAACTAATCACCCTACAATTCAGCACATGCTGTCAGGAATGAATGTCACAACATTCCGTTTGACAGTCAGAACATATACCTCATGCTGATTCAGTTATGTTCCTGAAAACAGTCTGTGCTAAATTTGATGTATTGTAAAAGACTAACCAGTCTCTACTTCAGTATCAGCATACATGACTAACTGTCAAGGCATCCAGTTTGACAGTTTCACAATGATCCTTTGGCCAGGTCTGTTATCCTCTTGGAGACCAGACTGAAATAAATACTGAACTGAAGCAGAAAAACCAACTTGCTTATTATTCAGTATGTGCTGTTAATGATGAATGTCAAAACATTCTGATTGACATTCAAACAGAAGGCTATGTACAGGTCTGATATTATCTTGGTAAGCAGACTGAAATACAAGCTAAGTTAAGGCAGACAGGATTATAACATGCAGAAGGAAAACAAACACAGGAAATTGTTAACCCACTTCGGTGCAACATCGCCTACTCTGGGGGCATACCAAGCCAGGAAGAAGATCCACTATCAGCAGTATTAATTCAGAGTTAAACTCCCCCGTTTACAACTCTTCACTTAATCCCTACCCAATGCAATCTATACCTAGGAACTCCTAGATAGAAACCTCCAGTTTCCATTCCTATCACTACAAAAACAATGTAATGTTAAACAACTTGAACTTTCTTCACAGCTTCGTTCAAGACCATAACAACTCTTGCCTACAGGCTTTGAGTTACAAATACTCTCAGCTTTGAACACTGAGAAACACATGGTAACCTTCCCACAGGTTGGGAGGTTTACCTCACACACACCCCTAATTTTTCATTCTAAGAGGCTTACAAAAACTAGGTTACAATATGCTATTTATAACCTAATCACCCAACTGGATTTGGGCCTTCAAAAATCGCAGCAAACTTCTTCTTTGCTGTTACAAAGTCAGCAGAAAATTTCTGCTACAAATAAGGTCTTCAATCTTTTAGTTCCTAAAATCTCTCCATATATATCTCCATATTTAGAGCCTCTATATTCTGATTGAGTCTTTAAGACCTCCACAAGGAAGTTAGGATATTCACCAAATATTCTCACTAATCCCAGAATATATACTGAATTAATTAATTCAGTTTTCTACACATGTACGATGTCACAGGTATGATGTCGTGACATCGTACATGACATGTTGGTCTAGATGTTGAACTTCTTCAACCCAACATATTAAAACAACAGAGATGATTACATTATTTGTTTTACAAAATTAATGTCAATCCTAAGGTATTAACAGAAACCCAAGTTAACGACAAGCCAATGCAGGGTTGTAGTTGATTCCTCCTTACGTACCAACAAGAGGCACATTAGCGAACTCACCACAACTATCAATAATATCCAAGCTACCCAATGTTGAAACATACCAAACAATATCATCATTAGTGAGAGACATAAGTCTCTGAGACCACCATAAACATTGCTTGTTCTCTAGGAAAGCAGGGGTTTGAGGCAAGTCTAAAATAAACCACTTGTATAGAAGAGAAACACAACACACAATAGTCCCACCACCTTTGAAATTCCTAAAATGCAAAGATAAATACATGTCACTCAACAGAGTAAGAACATGATTTCCAATTAAGAAGATTTTAATGGCGTTAACATCAACAAAATCGTCAATGTTAGGGAACAAATCTAGACCATAGATGAGCAGAACAAAATAGCTTCAAAAGCATCCAGGCTACCGGCTTGAGAAAAAATAGTAGCTCTACCAATGAGGAACTCATAAGTCAACCCAAGAATACCTCCTTTCTTCACCAAATGAGCATCCATCTCAGATTTCTTCAGATGAAGAGCTTCGGCTATGACATGAGATTTGGGAATCTCCTTCAATCCACTGAAAGGCACGTTGTTAAATACGGGCATACCCAAGAGATAGGCATACTCCTCTAATGTAGGTACAAGCCGATAATCAGGAAAAGTGAAGTATCGGTAGAGAGGGTCATAAAACTGCACCAAAACGCTTAGAAGTCCTTCAACCACACTAGTAGATAATACGACCAAAAGCTTCCCATGACGTTGCTTGAAGTCCAAGGGATCTAATACAAAGGATGATGATTTCCTTAACTCTTTCAAATCAGGACATCTGAAACCGTACTTCTTAGTGTTCCTTCATCCACAATCCATGGTCTGAAAATATTTGCAAATAAGACCTTAGTTTCCTTGAAATTTATTCTTCTGTGATGAATGTTATGATGTGCATGAATGTATGAATGCAATAATAACAAACAAAGGGATCACACACAAGGCAAACACACACAAAGGTCAAGGAATGGATCAAGTCATCATCAAGATCACTCGTCCATTTTGGTGGATTATGGTTTTCACCTTATCAACACCCAAGTTCCATTGATATTTATGAGACTTGGTCGGATCAACTGAGAATCAAAGGGTTTGTTGTGAGTCACGAGCATGGAGTCAGGTTAAGAACCATCCTGAAGGAGTGTACTAAGGATAAAAACCTATAGATCATGTTCTAAAAAGTTCCCATAGTCTTGATCATATCTATCAGATATTATAAGTTAGGATGACTGACTCATCAACCCATAATATTCTCAAGAGAAACTCGTCTGAGTGTAGTATCACGTAACAACTGTTATCAAGTCTACACCTGAACAGTCTCTGCACTACGTCCTAAATAGGGCAAGTTGGGTTAAATGTTTTACAGTCCTCAGCTTCTCGGACCCCCGAATTAGAGAAAGTAATGTTTATCCACAAATAACTTGTGTGACATCAATAACTCTAAAGAGGTCTCCATTGAGTAGATGGGTCTCAAGCCAACTTGTTAAGGACTACTCCACACAAGTTGAGCATGACTATACCATCCTCCTATCTTAATTTCACTCAATTTCGGGTTAGAACTTATCTCACCACACAGAGATCACCAAGCACAACAGACAGATTATATCACACAAACAATGTATACAAACATCAAATATACAAATATATACACATAAAAAAGTAGGCTAAACCCACTGAAGACTACTCCCCAGCAGAGTCGCCACTTAATTTCTGTAGCGGTAAATTCGTGACCAACAAACTATGGATAAACTTGACGTCAATAAAACCAGAGTCACCACCACGTTTTTATTGTTTCCAAAGGAAAAGAGTAAAGTACGAACAAAACCCAAAGATAAGAAGTTTTCAAATCAAAACTAATAGAATGCCAGAGATTATAGGTAAGGGGGTTGGTTACACAGGGGGAAGGTATTAGCACCCAAAGTTTCCTAGGTACTCCTAGGGAGCCCTTTTTTATGTGTGCATATATTTTTGGTATAAAAGATGTTTGATAAAATATAAAGTGTGGGGATGAGAAAATAATTCATTGATTATATTTTTGTGTTTGACAAGACCTTCATTCTTATGCCTACGTACCAACATAAAAATGAGGGATCAAAACCCCGTAGTTCATGGTAAAAATTTCAAAGAAGTTAAGGAATTGGTTTTAACAAAAGTTTAAATGAAAAGGGAACAAAAGGCCAAAGATTTTAATGGGGTTGTTAGTTCTTTTTGTCTTTTGAAATTTAAGTCAATATGGTTAAGTTTATTTACAAATTTGATTTAAGAAAAGATGTTTAAAAATTTAATGGCATAAGGCCAAAGATTCTAATCATTAAAATATGTCTAAGTTTGAAATCACAAGCAAAGAAAGCTTTTGAAAAATGGAGAGATTTTGAAATTAAAGAAGCGGGAGGAGATGAAGAGACTACCCTAAGCAAAAATTAAAAGTTAAGAGTTGAAAAGATCTGACCAATGAGAAGCAATCTAACAGACAAGAATGACATATAGAAACCCATTTTTCTTTGGACTTTAATAAAGCAATACGCAGTAAGTAATGAGCAATATCCAAACATCATAAAGATCAAGGCATCAAATAAATATAGCCACATCCAAGCAAGCACTCCAATAGCTAGCAGTCTTCAGTGTCTTCCAATTTATCAAATGAAATATTCCTTGATCAACTCAGAACAAAACATCAGACATAGACATTAATAACAAGATAACAATTAAGCACAAACATAGAGTAGTAGATGAATCACGGGCACCCAAGGTCTTGCATCAGATGAAGGCACAATCAAAGATAGCTCAGTATTAAATATTAGCATTGGCTAAGTCCTTTAGCATAGGGAATTTTGCCTAGTTCTAAGTCCAAAAAGCTTAGATCAAGTCCCAACAGTCCAATAAACATTTTTTAGGGTTTTTATTATTATTAGGTGTTTTAGGGTCCTAAGATCATAGACAAAATCAAAACACATAAACAAATATATACAAACACAAGATATGGCTCAAGTGAGTAAAGTGAAAAGGACTGAAACATAAACAAGTTACATGAAATGTAAATAGCAATGATGATAAATGACTGAAATTTAAATTGTATAAAGTAAATGACTTGAAAGTAAAAGCATAATGAGTAAGAGTTAGTCAATGGTTAGTCAAATGTTAGTGTTGAGTTTTAATTGATTAAGTCATTCTTTGGAGAAGACTCAACCATTCACTCACAAGTATGAGTCTTTAAACCAAGACATCTTCCATGAGAAGGGCTTCAACTTGGATAATTCAATAAGTATGCCACTAGCTCTCATGAAAGGAAAAAAGGTCAAGTTCCCACATAATTCCATGAAGAATGGGAGACTTACAATCTCACTTAATAGAATGTTATGCCTTGAGGGACAAATTTAGCTCTATGTTAAGCAATCGTAATTGGACTTATGTAGAAGTCACAACTATCTGAGGTCGGGCAATAAAAATTATAGGTTTTAATGCATGTTAGAGATTTGGTATAAAGAACCAAACTCCTAAAACATACCACACATTAAAAGAAATGGGAGGGACCTATCTCAATCAGACTTGTATTGATTCATCTGAGACAAGGTCATTGATGAATCAATTAGATTTTAGACATAAAGAGATTTCATTGGTCAATGAGGGGATGGGGAAGAATAAGGATGAAGATGAAGAGGGAGGGGGAGATAGAAACACAAATTGATCATGAGAGGAAATTCATTTGATCAATACCAACCATTCATTTTGGGAGATGAAATGTACATTTCATCAATCCCCTAAATGCAATGGTTTTGATCAAACAAAAGTCAAATCAACCATGATCAAGGCCCAAACAAAAAGTCAAACATCACAAGACCATAAAAATGGCTCAACATAATTTTTAAACATTCAATCAATTAAAAATCACTTTTAAAATAAATTAAAATGCATTTTAATTTGGACAAAACCTCAAATCCCTTCAAAACACCAAATAAATGGCCAAGGGATTTATCCTAGGTCAATCGAGGTCAAAGGACCTTAGAAAAAAATTCATAATTTTTAGAAAGTCAGAAGTATTTTAAACAATTTAAAATATGCACAAAAACATTTAATTCATGAAAAATACCAAAATTAATCCAAAAAATAATTTTAATTCAAAATATGGAAGAGAAAAATATTTAAAGATTTTTGGTGAAAGTTCCATATTTTTTGGATTAAAAATGAAATTTCTATGAATAAAATAAAATAAGTGGATTAAATGGAAATTCAGAAAATACAAAAAAAAACAAGGGATGATAATCACAAGGAGCAGTCAAGATTAAAACATTTCAAATGAATCAGAAGGTTGGGAGAGTGCCGACACACCATCGGAGACCTAGCTCCGGTCTTTTTCTCCAATGGACCTCACCGGACTGGTCCACCACCAACCATCACTAAAATAAAAAGTGTGGACATGATTTTAAAGGAAAAATGCTCAGGAGCTCGAATTTGACCTCCATTTCATCCAATTCCAAGTATATTGAAAGATACATGGATTTTAAATTTGAGGTTCATGATCTGAATTGCTTCGATTTAATCTCAAAGCAACTCAATCTTGTTGCCTACATTGGTAGGACTTCAGACAACCAATATTCAAGCAAAATAGTTGAGAAATGAGGGAGAATCGAAGAAGAGAATTTTGAAAAAATCACCTTCGCGTAGCTTCAATTCAGCTTGATCTTGCTTCCAATTTGCCTTGGCTCGACTCTAGAAGCTTGCTGGAAGTGAAATGGATTAATGAGAGGCTTGGGTTTTTGGAGTTTCAATCTCAAAACAGAAGGAGAACTGAAACTCGATTTCAAGTGAAATCTTCAAGTTTATCCTTTAATGGAGTCTAGGGATGCAAGGGTTCAAAGCTTGGGCCGAAGGGATCCTCTTTCTGATCACATTGGAGTTGTATTTATAGGGTTATGCATTTCTTTTCACACACTTGGAAATTTTGCCAAATTTAGCAACATTGGTGCATGGATGCATAGGAAATGATTTGGGCCCAATTCATGATGTGATCTCACTCCAATTCATGCACAATGGATCCTGAAACAATAACATGTAAGCATGCAAAATGAAATGGTCAATTGAGTTCAAATCTTGCCAAAACAAACCTATGAAAGGAACCATACACAAGTCCCTCAAATCTTGTCCAAATGAAGTGATTTTGGAGTTTTTGGAAAGGTGACATCAAGGGATACAAATTTTATGTTGAAAACCTTTCCATTTGAAGCTTGGAGTATGATAAATTTTGAGGTGGGAGTTGGAGAAATCAAACATAATTGAAATTTTTCTAAGTACCAAGTCAAATGACCACTTCTTCCACCTTGAATAACTTTTTCTATGAGCTTCAAATGGAAATTGTTCCTTCACCAAAGTTGTAGCTCTTTAATACATCTTCAATTTGGTCACACATTTGACCTAATTTGGATTGGGCATGAGGGAGTTATGAATTTTAGAATTTGAGGAAATTTCTTGTTCAATGGTATTTGTCCAAAATGACCTATAATGTTTCCTCTTGGAACATGCCCTTGAAAGTTGAATTTGAATTTTCTCAAAGAATAAAAGTTGGATAAGACATCTTGAAATTGATCATGAAACTTGGATGGACTTCATCTCATAAAAATTGAACAAGTTATGGTCTTTGGAGGTTGACATTTGAACTAGGGCACAGACAAAATGACCTATAATATTTCACCATAAAAAATGACTTTCCAAGAAACACTAGTTCTTTATGTCAACATGAAATTTGTTTGGAATGTCATAAGGAGTAAAGTTTCTCTTGGAATCATTTTCATATGACAAATATTGTAGGAGATAGGGTCTAGGGGACCCCAGTTTTGACTAGTTGACTTTCTCTGGTCAACCTCTTGGACGAACTTGCAAACTTGAAGTTCTCTTGATCTTTAGGAGTCATGGAGGATCATATATGCATAAGATGATATATAAATAGGTATCCCTTGAAATATTTGAGCAAATGTTGAAGAAACTTGCTGAGGAAGTCACACAAGATACCCAGATGAATTAGGGCTTCCAAGACAAACAAGCTTCAAACTCTTGACGAATTCTTGATCAAAATGATAAATGAAGAACATGGGGATCCATATATGATGTCTATAACCATTTTGAACCATTAATTTATTGATCTCTTGTCATAAGGGTCTCGAACCCTAATTGTGAGCTTGATGAGGCATTTGTGGGTGCACACACTACCTATAAAAGAACCCATATTTTTGTATTTTTTGTTAGTAAGCAAAGAAAAATAAAGCATGATACAATCAAATATGCTTGGTGATCTCTCCCAATGCAAACCCAAAGAATAAGGGGTAAAGAGGATGCCAAGGGGTGATCCCAAAGCCAATGTAAATGATGAGATAGCATGAGGGATCTTAGGGTCAAAATTGGGGTCTTACAGGAACAACATGACATTTTGTACAACATCCCATATATCATCTCCTTGTGCTTCTAGATGAGCCTTCATGCGAATTTTCTAAAAATCAAAGTATTCACCATAAAACAATGGAGGCTTGTTATTGATGCCACCATTTCTGAACACGGGGTTCATGAAAGCCATTCTGGATCACAGGAGAAGATTAGTTGAACATGTCCTGATACCAATTGTAAGTTTATGTAGGGTCTCTAAGCGAGGAGGGGTGAATTAGATTTATTGTACTTTTCTCAATTTGAAGCGTTAGCATTGGTTTTGTTATTTTTAAGAAATGATATGAAAGTAAATGTGCTGAAAAATAAATGCAAAAATTAAAGGATACAATGATGTATCCTGGTTCCCCTTACAATCCGAGAGTACTTTAGTCCCCTCACTCCCTGTGAGAGATTTTCGACTATGTCAAATCTTTGTACAAGTCTTCCACCAAGACCTATCCCACAATCTTCTAACATAAGTAACACAATTAATAAGGACAGTCCCCTTATGATATTTACAAAGTGAAACAAGAGAACAATCGTCCCTTATTCACTCTCTTGAGAAAATACGGACAACATCGACTCGGCAGTCGAGAAGATAAAGACAGCATTGACTCGGGGGTGTAAGACCCCAATTTTGTCCCTAAGATCCCTCATGGCATCATATCATAGCATTGCATAGCCTCAAGGATCTTTGAGCACCTTGCTTCCTTCCCTGTGGGTGGGATCTTTCTTGAGAGTGATTCTTGATCACCAAGCATTGCTTGCATTTGTGTATCATTGCTTTTCTTGTTTAATCACTAACCAAAAATGTACAAAAATATGTCATCTAACATTTGTCTTGCAGCTTAAGCAGTCAACAGGTCAAGACAAATCAAGTGAATCCTTTGTGCAAGAGATGAGGGTTCCATTGAGATATGGATCATGTGATCATTATTTTGAGCTTATATGAGCTAGAGGTTCATTTTGGAGCAAATTCCCCAGGTGGTTGAAACTCAAGTTCATCAGGCATTTTCAGGTCATCTAAGGACCAATGCAAGTCAACTGAAAGTCAACTGAAGGCTTTGAGTGTGAGAATTGAATTTCTTCATCCCATTCATGTTGAAACAAGGCTTATTCATCATGTCAAACACTTATGTTGAAGAATTTGAAGCCAGTGCAAAAGTTTCCCAAAATGGAAAGTGACCTGTAATTTCAAGTTTCCAAAAATGGAAAGTTTTTGGACCAAATTCAACTCAACTTTCCAACATCAAATAATCTTCAAATGAATTTTCGTCCAACATGAAAGTTGAAGATATTTCTCTCCCATTTTCAAAAAGTCCAATATCATGAGCATCTAATGAATGGTGGAGGAGATATGATCCAATGATTGCCAAGTGTGCTTGAAACTTCAAAAGGCCATAACTTTTGACTCATAACTCCAAAATGAGTGCCTCTTTTTGCATATTTCTTCTCATGACCTATATTTTCCAAATCATTCATGACATTGCATGAAATTTTATCACATGACCATTTGTTCATTCATGATCATTTTGGAGGGAAATTTACAAATTCAAATTTGGTGCATTACATGAGTTAAATTCCATTGCCATTATGCTTATGAGATGATTTTAAGTGAAATTACTCATGCACATGTTACTGTTCACGTCCAAATGCTCCAAGCACCTCACAATTTCCATTTTTGGTCACACACCTTATTTTGCTTAATCTCAATTAACCAATGCAAATGTGGATTAGCAATGTGATTAAGAGACCATATAAATACCAAATCGTAACAGAATTATGGAGTTTTGGCTCATTCTAGATCCAAATTTATCTTCCCTCCAAATTTTTCTCTCCATTGAAACTTGAATTTCTTCCATATACGCCATTGATTTCATTGCATATTTTGGTTCTCTGATCCTCATTTAGTGCAGATCAAGCTTTGATTTGAAGAATTCGAGTGGAAATTAAGCACATGAAGCCCAAGAACATGAAGATGGAAACTGATTTTTGAGCTAGATCCAAGCATCTCCAAGCTTCAATTCATTCACAAAGCTTCATAATATCATCTCAGGAGTAGATCTGGATACTTGCCAAGCCTTGAATCTACAGATTTCAGTGACTGCTCTTCAAGAGGTAGGTTTTTCGAACCTCTTAATTCTCCATTCTTTTGACATGTTTAGGTAGATCTTTGAACGCTGAGCATGCTGATATAAAATTCATGAAAATTGGTTGAGATTTGGTTGAGTTATGTATGTTTGAAGTTTTGGATGTTAAAGATGTTTTGCTTCGATTTGCTTTGATCATGAAGAATTAATATGAATTGATGCTGGATTTGTGTTCCTCGTGTCATGAGCTTTCGTTTGGTATAACTTTTACGAAATTCTGGAAATAAAATATGCGCGAGCACTGTAGCTCCGCCGTCTTCGCGAAGAAGACGGTGGAAACCACCATACGCACCGCTGTCTGCAACTGGACGAGCTGGCTAGGGCTTTGTCCTTATGTGCATGCCTCGTGGCGAATCCATTGGCCTATGTTGCTTGACTTTACACGCGTGGCTTTTGACCTGTGAGTTGGCGCGCCATGTCATTAATTGAAACTACATCGTTTTGGCCATTACACGCTTCGATTCCTGGCGAGGCATTTTCTGAATATTATTTGTTTCCAGCGCGCATACATGCTTCGATCCTCCGCTCATGCACTTTTTCAAATTTACTCCACATTTATCCTTTACCTCCAAATATCATGTACATGTTTCACATTTTATTTCAATATTTTTTCCAACTTGCAAAAATCACTAAAAATTGAAAATGATTCTAAATAATTCCAAATTTTTTGCTACATGATCCTTGAAGTGTCTATTATTTTATGATGTGATTTTATGATTTTTATCATTTCTGGATTTTTGATTGTGGGCTGTTGATTGAACATGTATGCATATGTGACATTGCTTCATTCTTTTTATTGTGAAATGGTCAATAATGATCCAATTGCCATGAAATTTTATATGCTGATTCCCAACATGTTGTATGATTTTTGAGGCTTGGTTGTGCATTTTTCTCATTTTTCATCTCTGTTTTAGACACATGATTGTATGGTGTGACAATGTGTGTCACACAATTTGATGTCATACTTGTGAATTTTCATTTCTAGGTCAAATGAGCTTCTTTGATTCTAATTTTTGGCATGATGATTGTGTTTGGCATGTTGTGTGCTCATAAAAATTTCCAGGATTGTTTGATTCATTTCTGTTTTAATATGGAATTTTCATTCTTGATGACCAATTGTGTGCTTTGAATTTGTCTTTGCCATAGCTTGCTCATGAGATGACTTTGCTTAATGCTTTTGACTTGGTACTTTTTAGGACATGTTCATGATTGATTAAATGAGCTTTATGTTGAATATTGGTTGCTGTTTTGACTTTTTTCTTTGCCTTTGACCCTAGGCTTTGCCCTAGGGGTTTGGACTCACAATTTGAGCTTTGCATTTCAGGTTCAAGCAATAAGTCCTAATGGATGATGTGATCTCCTTGCTTGAGATGCAATTTACTTTGTTTAACTAATCTTGATTGTGTTATAGGTCCTTGGGTGGCTAACTCACTTGAGTTGTTGACTTACATTGTGTATATTGGTTGTCTCACTGTTGACTGTTGTTTGGTTTGTCTGAATGTGAATATTGACTTGTTTGATTTTCTTACAGGTACTTTAGTGGATTTAACTCATTATTTGAGTTGCTTTGCTTTGCTTGTAGTTGGCATTCCACTTAGGTAATCTCTTTAACTTCATGTAGTCTGGAAGACCTGCTATCTTTGGCAGGCACCTGTCTGGAGCCCTCCTTAAGAGGCCATGTTCTTGATTGTTTAATTTTGTGCTAAAGACCTCAATGAGGCATGGTTACATATTAAGACCTCCTAAGTGAAGAGGCATTGGCAGATAGAAGGGATGTGCAATCCATCCTCTGCTATTCAGTTGAGTCTTTCATCTTGCTCGCACTACGTGCTGATGCATTTTGAATAAACACCCAAAATCTTGTATATAGAGTCAGTCATTGTGGAATAGAGTTCCTCATTCTGGACTCCCACACCTTCTTTGATTAAAGCTCACCCAGGCCGGGTTAAGAGCTATGAGGTCTAACCCTCATCTCCCATTTCATCTGCTCACCCTGACGGTCAATGTTAGAGGTTAAGAGCCTAAATACCCTTACATGTCTGGCTTGTTTGTCGAGGTTGATATGACCCCTTGACTAAAGCCCAACTTTTATTGAGCCTTTTGATTGTGTATAGAGTGTGCTAATTGATTGATTGTTTGCTTACTTGTGCATCCTTCATGTTGCTTTTGCATATTATTTGCATTTTGCTCTTGCATTTGTTATTTGTTTTGTTTGAGGAGTCAGATGTAAGACCATTGATTGGCTATATGTTTCTTGTTTCTTTTGGGGAGCTGGATATAAGACCATTGATTGGCACTCCATTTCCTGTTTTATTTCTTTTGTGGAGTCAGATGTAAGACCATTGATTGGCTATCTGTTTCCTATTTTGTTTCTTTTGTGGAGTCAGACGTAAGACCATTGATTGGCTATCTGTTTCCTATCTGTTTTGTTTTGTGGAGTTAGATGTAAGACCATTGATTGGCTATCTGTTTCCCATGTTGCTTTGTGGAGTTGGACGTAAGACCATTTATTGGCACACTGTTTCCCATTTGTTTTCGGAGTTGGACGTAAGACCATTTATTGGCAATTCATTTCCAGTTTTGTTGCTCTCTTATGAGACCTTGCTTATTTTGCTTCTGCTTTATGTTGCCTAATTCCAAAGGAACTTACTTGAATCATTTCTTTGATTTTGAGGAAGCAACTCCTATTTGTGGCTTTGTCCCTTAACCTTAACCCTCACCCTTTTGTAATTAACCTTGAACTTTGTTTTCATCTTTAGCCCAAACCAGAAAACTTTTGTGCAAACATTTTGACTTGTTTTCAAAACTAGAAACCTAGGCCTTATGCCTCTGATTTTCAAACTTCATTTTCACAATATTTCTTCTGAATTGAATCTAATGTCAACTTTGACTATCTTTGTGAATACTCATAATTGGTTAATTTCAATCACTCAATTGCTTTTGTGGCCCTTGTCCACTTCTTAATCAAGTTTTCATACATTAGCCATAGATCGGAATTATCATAGTGGTTGATGTAAATCTCACCACATCCTTAGTGATTGAATTGTAAGACTTCCATGCGTATTATAGGGTTAACCCCTCACTAGCATGTTGAAGTTGTTCTCACATGGTGGATTGTTGGTCCAGGTTGAGTTTTCTCCCGTTGATAATGAAAGACCTTAAGGCTTTTGTTTAAAATCAATCCACTCACTTTTTGGAAATCTTTTAGCCGAACTACGGCGTTTTGATCCTTATCTTTCATGAAAAGGTACATAGGCAATGGGTTCATCCATTCAAACACAAAAATAATAAAATTGTACATTCTTCTTTCATCCCTTCAATCAATGTTTGCACAAAAATATTTCATAAACAAATAATTTTTACAACAAGTTGTGAAAAGGGTTCCCTAGGAGTACCTAGGATGCATTGGGTGCCTAACACCTTCCCTTTGCATAATTACCCCCTTACCCAGATCTCTGACCTTTTATTAGTTTTCTTTGTGTAAAACTTCTTAGGCTTTTGTTCGATTTCTAGCCATTCCTTTGGATAAATAGAAGTGCGGTGGCGACTCTATCTTTGTATGCTTTGCTTTTGATTTAGTCAATAAATCATAAAGTGACGAATACACCGCTACAGAAAAGTGGCGACTCTGCTGGGGAAAAAATATCTTCCTGGTGGGTTTGCCTACTTTTCACAATTTGTTGTGTTATATTGTTTATGACATATTTTTTTGTGCAATTTAGGATTACTGTATTGATTGTAATGATTGATTTGCTTGATATATCAATTGCTTGCTTGCTTGGTGATCCTTGTGAGATGAGTTCTATACCCGAACTCGAGTGCATCCTATGATAGGAGAATGGCATAGTCTCGTCGACTTGTGTTGAGTTATTCCTTAGCAAGTTGACTTGCGAGCCCATTCACTTGGTGGAGGTCATGTTGGATTAATGATGTCACACAAGTCATTTGTGGTTAGGCATCATTCTTTCAATATGTGTCGTAGAAGCCAAGGACTTTAGTTTACCAAGCCCATCTTGGCCTATTTTTAGGACGTTGTGCGGAGGTCGTTCAAATATAATATTTGATGCGATTGTTACGCGATACTACACTCATAAGAGTCTCTCTTGAGAATATTTTTGGAATACGAGTATTTGTTCCTCCGATAATATTCGAAAAATGGGATGATGACTATGGGAACCTCTAATAGAACATGTTCGGCAGGTTTAAACCATAGTACGCTTCCTTTGGGTGGTTCTTAACCGAGACTCCATGCTCGTGACTCACAACAAACCTGTGATTCATGGTTGATCCGTTTAGACATCCTTAATATCAATGGAACTTGGGTGTCGATAAGGTGTAAACCATAATCCACCAAAATGGATGATTGATATTAAGGATGGTTGAATCGTTCGTATATCGTTAATATCAATGGAACTTGGGTGTCGATAAGGTGAAAACCATAATCCACCAAAATGGATGATTGATATTAAGGATAATACGAACCATCCCATGACCTTTGTCTGGTGTGCTTTGCTTGATCCTTGAGTGTGATTGTTGCATTCATGCATTCATCTGCATCCATATCATCAGAGAAAAAGAAAATTTTCAAGGAACTTAAGGGGTTTATTTGCAAAATTTTCAGATATGGAAAGACAAAAAAGGCATACAAAGAAGTACAGCTTCAGACAACCTGATCTGAAAGAGTTAAGGAATCTGACATCTTATGTATTAGATCCTTTGGGTTTCAAAGCTCGTTATGGGAAGCTTCTGCCTCTTCTGACTACTCAGGTTAATGAAGGGTTGATGAGTACTTTGGCGCAATTCTATGATCCTCTGTATCACTGCTTCACTTTTCCAGACTTTCAGCTATTGCCTACCCTTGAGGAGTATGCTCATCTTGTGGGTATTCGGATTCTGGATCAGTTGTCGTTCAGTGGCTTGGAGAGTATTCCTACTTCTCAGGAGATAGCTGACATGTTGCACATAGATGAATCCTTGGTTAAAGCTCATATGACTACCAAAGGTGGAATTCAAGGTCTTCCTTCTGATTTCCTCATCGCTCAAGCTACCGTTTATGGGAAGGCCATGAGTGAGGATGCCTTTGAAGCCATATCCGTGCTTCTCATCTATGGATTGGTATTGTTCCCCAACATCGACAAATTTGTGGATGTGAACGCTATTAGGATCTTCTCTGCTCTTAATCCCGTTCCGACTCTGTTGGGTGATGCCTACGTCTCTTTGCATCTGAGGAATGCAAAGGGTGGTGGCACTATTGTGTGATGTTTGCCTCTGTTGTATAAGTGGTTTATTTCTCACTTACCTCAGACGGTCTCTTTCAAGGAGAATAAGGGATGTCTACGGTGGTCTATGAGACTTATGTCTCTCACTAATGATGATATCTCTTGGTATGATCGTGCATATGATGGTGTCCAGATCATTGACTCTTGTGGTGAATTCTCCAATGTGCCTCTTCTTGGTACATGTGGTGGGATTAGCTACAACCCCGTGTTAGCACGTCGTCAGCTTGGGTTCCCCCTAAAGGATAAACCTAATAACATTCTGTTAGAAGGTCTGTTCTTTCAGGAGGGTAAAGATCCCCAAGGCCTGAAAGCAAGGATGGTCCGCGCTTGGCGCAAGATTCACAAGAAGGGTAGAAGTGAGTTGGGTCCGAAGAACTGCATAGCTTTGGAGCCATATACTGCTTGGGTGAGGAAGAGAGCATCTGAGTATCTCATGCCTTATGACTATCCGAGACCTACACCTTTGGTTGTGGCTGGGCCTTCAACCCTCCCTAACCAAGGCGTAGAGGAGTTGAGAGACGAAGACCTTTCACGTGCCTGGATCCGTGAAAGAGAAGAGTTGCTTCAACAGCTTAAGGAGAAGGATACTTTGATCGAGTTCCTCGAGCATCAGGTCATTGATGATCCGAACGATGCATGGACTTCTTTACTTCCTCAGTCTTCCAAGTTCTGGAAAAGGAGGTATGACAGACTCGCCAAAGAGAAGGCGGATATGGAAGCAGCATATGAGAGAGAGGTTAAGAGGCTTCGTGCAGCTTATCTTTCGGCATCTCGAGCTTCTAGGGATCCATAGGATGTTTATTTTCCTTTTCTCTTGTAATGATTGACAATGCTGTACTTCATTTTCTCAAATATATTTGATGAGATATTTTCCATATGCGAATCAAATGCTTAATATTCAAAATTTGCAAATAATACCCTAAAAGTTCCTTCGAAAACAAAAACAAATCATATGCACGAGCATTGCATGCATCATTTGCATAAGCAGGTGTTTGTTCCGGTTTTCTTGCCTGTAGCCTAACTCTGTGCTCTTCATTTATTTTGAAGACAAGCTGACTCATCGGTACTACACCAGAGCCAACTCTTCTAGATTGATGGATCATCTTGAACAAGAGAATCGCGAGCTCAAAGAGGAAGTCGCCAGACTGAGTGCTTTGATGGAGTCTTTCCTAGCAGCTCAGAATCAGCCGTCTCTAACACCAGCAACTCCTTCCCAGAGGACTGTTATTTCTGAGGTTGTTTCCTCGACAGTGCCAGCTGCCAGTGCCCATTTCGTGCCAATAGCCATGTCGTCCGGGTTTCCGTGGGGGATGCCTCCTGGTTTTATGCCTGATATTCCTGCGCCAACATTCACTTCCATGCCGGCATCTAGCCCGGTTATTGTTGTGCCTCCTCCTATCGTGCATACCATTCCTAGGGTAGACGACACCATCTATCATTCTGAGCCGTCTGAGGGCCCAGATGTTCATGAGAAGATGGATGTGATGAATGACCAATTTCTTGAACTCCGCAAGGAATTGAAGACCCTTCGAGGAAAGGATTTGTTCGGCAAGTCTGCAGTCGAGCTCTGTTTAGTTCCCGGTGTGAAAATACCTGTCAAATTCAAGGTCCCAGACTTTGAGAAGTATAAGGGGAACACCTTCCCGCTCAGCCACCTGGTTATGTATGCCAGGAAAATGTCTACTCAAACGGATAATGATCAGCTGCTCATTCATTATTTCCAGGACAGTCTGTCCGGTGCTGCACTGCGTTGGTATATAAGTTTGGACAGTGCAAACATCTGTTCCTTCAATGATCTTGGCGAAGCCTTCGTCAAGCAATACAAATACAACATGGATATGGCTCCCGATCGGGATCAGCTCAGAGCCATGTCCCAGAAGGACAAAGAGACATTTAAAGAGTACGCCCAGAGGTGGCGAGAGCTGGCAGCTCAGATTACTGCTCCGCTGGAAGAGAAGGAAATGACCAAGATCTCTCTGAAGACCTTGAGTTCATTTTATTACGAGCGGATGATTGCTATCGCTCCTTCTGATTTCACCGAGATGGTGAATATGGGGATGCGTCTAGAGGAGGGAGTCCGTGAAGGACGGTTGACCAAAGATGAAGGCTCTTCTAGTAAATGTTATGGGGCGTTTGTGAAGAAGAAAGATGGTGAGGCACATGTTGTAGTCTCCCATGTGAAACCCCGAAGACCCTCTTCCAGGAGGAAGACCGCACGTCCAACCGGTAATCAGCACCAGGTGGCTCATATAGCACCTGTTTTCAGGGATAATTCGCAATATCAGCAACACAATAATCAACAACAATCTCAACAGTATCATCAGCAACAACATCGTCCTCAACAGCAGGCTTACCAGCCTCGCAACAGTAATCCAGCTAGTACGAGTTATGAGAGGAAGAAGATCACTTTCGATCCAATTCCTGTGTCATTTGCAGAGTTGTATCCCTCTTTGATAGAGCGGAAATTGATTACTCCCAGGGATCCTCCGGCTATACCTGCTAACCCTCAGTGGTGGTACAAGTCTGATCAGCATTGTGTTTATCACTCGGGTGCTCCGGGCCACAATGTGGAAAACTGCTTTCCGTTGAAGACTAAGGTTCAAGACCTTAAGAGATGCGGCATTTTGAGCTTTGAGGACGCAGGTCCAAATGTTACAAAGAACCCATTGTCCGAGCATGGGAAGTCAGTTAACATGGTCCAGGGTTGCCCTGGCAAGTACAAGGTCAAATATGTTTCCCATATTCGACAGTCACTTGTTGAGTTGCACCGTCTGCTGTGTGATTACAGTCATTTGGAGCATGATCATGATAAATGTCGTATCTGCTCTATCAATCGTTTGGGATGTCGCCAAGTGCGTAAAGATCTGCAAGAATTGCTGGATGATGGGACTATTGAGATCCTTCAGAATAGGAATGTTGATGAAGATGAGCCAGAGGTTAATGTGATTTCTCCGGTGTTCAGGATCCCTGAGCCTGTTGTCATTCGCTATGATGGTAGCAAGCAGAAGGTTTCTCCTGCTCTGATTATCAAGCCTGCAGGTCCTATGCCTTATTCTTCCGATAAAGCTATTCCATTCCGATATAATGTCGTCGCTGTTGAAGATGGGAAAGAAGTGCCCTTGCCTTCTCCATCTGTTGTGAACATAGTTGATGTCAGTGGGTTAACCCGTAGTGGTCGCGTGTTTTCACCTCTGAAGCCTCAGGCTAGAGCTGACTGTGCTGAGCGTCCGGTTGGGAATGCGGTTAATCCTCCGAATCCGGCACCTGTTGCTAAACCCTCCTATGTACAAAAGACTCCTACTTCTTCTGTTGGCCCAAGTGGCATTGTGAATGAAGACTGTGATGAGATGTTGAGGCTCATCAAGAAGAGTGAGTACAATGTTGTAGACCAGCTTCGACAAACGCCATCCAAGATCTCCGTGCTATCGTTGCTTCTGAATTTAGAACCCCATAGGGAGGCTCTGCAGAAAGTTTTGGATCTGGCTTATGTTGATCACGATGTCACTATAGAACAGTTTGATAGTATTGTTGCAAACATTACTGCTTGCAACACTTTGAGTTTCTGTGACACTGATCTCCCTGAGGAGGGAAGAGACCACAACATGGCTTTACATATTTCCATGAATTGCAAGAGCGACGCCATGTCCAACGTGCTGGTGGACACTGGGTCATCTTTGAATGTATTTCCTAAATCCACTCTTTCTAGATTGTCATATCAAGGGCCTCCCATGAGGCAGAGTGGTGTTGTTGTGAAAGCTTTTGATGGGTCGCGTAAGACTGTGATTGGGGAAGTTGATCTCCCAATATAGATTGGACCAAGTGATTTCCAAGTTACCTTTCAGGTTATGGATATCCACCCATCTTATAGTTGTCTCCTTGGCAGACCATGGATTCACGAGGCTGGCGCCGTGACATCCACCCTACACCAGAAGTTGAAATTTGTCAAGAACAAGAAGCTGGTTGTGGTAGGGGGAGAAAAGGCTCTCCTGGTTAGCCACTTGTCTTCTTTCTCATACATTGATGCTGAGGATGAAGTTGGAACGCCTTTCCAAGCTTTGTCTATAGCCGAGCCTGTTGAGAAGAAAACTCCTTCATTTGCTTCCTATCGTGATGCGAAACTGGCCATCGAATGTGGTGCAGTTGCTGGTCTAGGAAAGATGATTGAGCTTGAAGACAACAAGTCCCGGGCTGGCATTGGCTATTCTTCTGGGGTCTTCAACGACAAAGGATTGTTCAAGAGTGGAGGTTTCATCCACGCCGATCAGAGCGAGGAAGCTGTTGCTATTCTGGAAGAGGATGCAGAGGATACTGACAATTTTGTCATCCCTAGTGGGGTCTGCCACAATTGGGTCGCTGTAGATGTTCCTACAGTCATTCATAAGTCAGCATAATATGTTTGCTTTGTTTAAAAACCCTTCTCCCATGCCAAAAGGAGAAGTGAGGACATTGTTGGCATCATATATACAATGATATTTTCATTCAATAAATTCATGTTAAACATTTGTTTTTCCATTTGTTTTCACTTTTTGCTTTTTTGCATGAAATTGGTGATCACAAAAAACCCTAAAAAACAAGAATAAAAGCAATCTTTTCATCTGCGTAATGATTTATTTGTTTAAATTCTAAAAAAAAATTATTATCCAAAATCATTATGCAGGTTGATTCTAAAACCCATTGAACATAACGATCCAACGCCATCTCCCAATTTTGAATTCCCTGTATTCGAGGCAGAGGAAGATGATGTTGAAGAGATTCCTGATGAGATTACCCGTCTTCTTGAGCACGAAAAGAAGATCATTCAGCCGCATCTTGAGAATCTGGAAACAGTCAACTTGGTGTCTGAAGATTGTGTTCGAATAGTGAAGATTGGGGCACTCCTTGAAGAGTCTGTCAAGAAGGGGTTGATCAGTTTGCTACGAGAATATTCCGATATCTTTGCTTGGTCGTATGAAGACATGCCAGGTTTAGATACAGATATTGTGCAACATTTCCTGCCTTTGAAGCCTGAGTGCGTGCCTGTGAATCAGAAGCTCAGAAGAACTCATCCAGATATGGCAGTGAAGATCAAAGAAGAAGTTCTGAAGCAAATTGACGCGGTGTTTCTGGTGACTTCTATGTATCCTCAATGGGTGGCCAATATTGTGCCTGTGCCTAAGAAAGACGGAAAAGTCCGTATGTGTGTTGATTACCGTGATTTGAACAAAGCTAGTCCGAAAGATGATTTTCCTCTACCACACATTGATATGTTGGTAGACAATACAGCTAAATTCAAAGTCTTCTCATTTATGGATGGATTTTCCGGATATAACCAAATCAAGATGGCACCCGAGGATATGGAGAAGACAACATTCATCACATCTTGGGGAACATTCTGTTATCGAGTGATGCCCTTCGGTTTGAAGAACGCCGGAGCCACGTATCAACGAGCCATGACTACCTTGTTTCATGATATGATACACAAGGAGATCGAGGTCTATGTTGATGATATGATTGCTAAGTCACGAACGGAAGTTGAACATGTTGAGCATTTGTTGAAGCTTTTTCAGCGTTTGAGGAAGTACAAGCTTCGTCTGAATCCGAACAAATGTACATTTGGAGTCCGTTCTGGCAAGTTATTGGGCTTTATAGTCAGAGAAAGAGGTATTGAGGTTGATCCTGCAAAGGTCAAAGCAATACAAGAGATGTCTGCGCCCAGGTTTTCTTGGCCGCTTGAACTATATTTCCAGATTTATATCCCACATGAATGCCACATGTGCGCCGATATTCAAGCTCCTCCGGAAAGATCAGTCTCATGATTGAACCAAGGATTTCCAGAAAGCTTTCGACAGTATCAAAGAGTATCTGTCTGAACCTCCGATCTTGTCTCCGCCTGTAGAAGGAAGACCTCTGATCATGTATCTGACTGTTCTTGAAGACTCGATGGGTTGTGTCCTCGGTCAGCAAGACGAATCAGGAAAGAACGAATCTGTTATATACTACCTGAGTAAGAAGTTCACTGATTGTGAGTCTCGATACTCAATGCTTGAGAAGACGTGTTGTGCTTTGGCTTGGGCTGCTAAGCGTTTACGCCAGTACATGATAAATCATACAACTTGGTTGGTATCCAGAATGGATCCGATCAAATATATCTTCGAGAAGCCTGCTTTAACCGGGAGGATTGCCCGTTGGCAGATGTTGTTATCTGAGTATGATGTCGAGTATCGAGCTCAGAAAGATATCAAAGGTAGTATCTTGGCTGACCACTTGGCACATCAGCCGATTGAAGATCATCAGTTTGTTCAGTACGACTTCCCAGACGAGGAGATTCTGTATTTGAAAATGAAAGATTGCGATGAGCCTACACTTGATGAAGGTCCAGAACCTGGTTCCAGATGGACGATGGTGTTTGATGGCGCTGTAAATCAGTACGGAAATGGAATTGGGGCAGTAATCATTACTCCTCAGGGAACCCATATTCCGTTTATAGCAAGGCTAACTTTCAAATGCACGAATAATATGGTTGAGTACGAAGCCTGCATTATGGGATTAGAAGAGTGCATTGATCTAAGGATCAAGCATCTCGATGTTTATGGTGATTCGGCCCTCGTTGTCAATCAGATCAAGGGTGAATGGGAGACGAATCAACCCAGTCTCATTCCATACAGAGATTATGCGAGGAGGATTTCAACGTTCTTTACAGAAGTTGATTTTCATCATATCCCTCGAGATGATAATCGAATGGCAGATGCTCTTGCTACGCTTGCTTCAATGATTATGGTCAAGTATTGGAATGAAGTTCCCAATATCACCGTGATGCGCTTGGATAGACCAGCTCACGTGTTTGCAGTTGAAGAAGTACAAGATGACAAACCTTGGTATTATGATATCAAATGTTTCCTCCAGAACCAGGACTACCCGCCTGGGGCATCTGTGAAAGATAGGAAAACTCTGAGAAGGTTATCAGGCAGTTTCTACCTCAGTGGTGAAGTGCTTTACAAGAGGAATTCTGACATGGTTTTGCTCAGATGCGTGGATAGACACGAAGCAAACCTGTTGATGACTGAGGTCCATGAGGGTTCATTTGGTACTCATTCCAATGGACATGCCATGGCTAGAAAGATGCTGAGAGCAGGCTACTATTGGATGACAATGGAGTCTGACTGCTGCAAATACGTGAAGAAGTGCCACAAGTGTCAGATTTATGCAGACAAGATTCATATTCCTCTGAAACTTCTGAATGTGATTTCGTCACCATGGCCTTTCTCTATGTGGGGAATCGACATGATCGGCATGATAGAACCGAAAGCGTCCAACGGACACAGGTTTATTCTCGTAGCAATTGACTACTTCACCAAATGGGTTGAAGCTGCATCGTATGCTAATGTGACCAGGCAGGTGGTCGTGAAGTTTGTCAAGAATCAGCTAATATGCCGTCATGGTGTGCCTGATAAGATCATTACTGATAATGGATCTAACTTGAACAATAAGATGATGGAAGAGTTGTGCGCTGAGTTCAAGATTGCACACCATAACTCATCTCCTTACAGACCCAAGATGAATGAGGCTGTTGAAGCTGCCAATAAGAATATCAAGAAGATTATCCAGAAGATGACAGTCACGTACAAAGATTGGCACGAGATGCTGTCATTTGCTTTGCATGGATATCGTACATCTGTCCGCACTTCAACAGGGGCAACCCCTTTTTCTCTTGTTTACGGCATGGAGGTTGTTCTCCCAGTAGAGGTGGAGATCCCATCAATGAGAGTCTTGATGGAAGCCAAGTTGACTGATGCTCAATGGATTCAGAGTCGTTACGACCAGCTGAATTTGATTGAAGAGAAGCGATTAACTGCCATGTGCCATGGTCAGTTATATCAGCAGAGAATGAAGAAAGCATTCGATAAGAAGGTCAAGCCTCGTGTGTTCCGAGAAGGTGACTGCTCAAGAAAGTCTTGTCTTTCGCGCCCAATTCCAGGGGCAAGTGGACTCCAAACTATGAAGGTCCATATGTTGTAGAGCGAGCCTTTTCAGGCGGTGCTTTGATGCTTACAACTATGGATGGGGATGATTTCACTCGTCCTGTGAATTCAGATGCAGCCAAGAAATACTTTGCCTAAAAATAAAAACAGAATAGCTCGCTAAGTTGAAAACCCGAAAGGGCGGCTTAGGCAAAAATGAGCGTCTCGGTGGATAACCCGAAAGGGCGATCCAGGCAAAAATTAGAGACATGAAAAAAAAATGAATTTGCATCCCGCTAGATTGAGTACCTCACCCTGGGGCAATCTAGTCAAAAATTAGGGATTTGGCAAGTAACTGCATCCTGACAAGACTTTCTGTTTCACAACTGTCTTTTCGTCAGAGATTCTCGCTCAATCATCGTCAGCTAAAGCTTCAAATACATCGGATTCAAATTGGTAGAGAAATGGTCATTATGTTCAATGTAGCCCTCTTCCAATATATATCACCGATTTCAAATTTGTACAGATCTATGGATTCTTGCCATTTGCAGGCTACCATTCCATCAAATAAATTTGAGCTTTTAGCCAATTATTTGCACTCTTATTTGTTTCAATTCAACAAATGTTTTGCATGTTTTAATTGATAAAATGTCATTGTTTTAAACAAACAAAAATTTTCAAAATTGTTTTTAAACAAAGTGAACATTCACAATGATGAAAGGATACTTAAGAATTTCTCAGTGCTCTCCCAAGGGTGGCATGATTTCCAACAGGGTAAGACATTTGTTCATATTCCTGGCATGGCTGTATCCTCTTTCTCCAGATTGTTGTTGGGGTTTCTCCCCAAGCAGAGCTTCTGTTGAGATTTTCTCCCCCAAGCAGGGTATTTGTTGGGATTTCTCCCGAACATGATTTTGTTGAGCAGAGCCTTTATTATGACTCCTCCTCATTCAGAGTGCTTGTTGAAGACTTCAACTTTCCTCTCCAGCATTATTCTCTCCCCAGCATGGGTGCTTTTCTTTGGAAGATTTGGTAGTTGGTGGGTTGACATCCCAGTACTTCGTCATTCCCTTGGATAGATCCCCAGCGGAGTTGTTGGTATGATGAACTTCATTTATGCTACCTATCCCCATCAGAGATCGGGTTGCTTCCTGGCATCTCTGATCCCTAGCGTGAGTTGTTGCGGCGTTTCTGCCTGTGCATTGAACTCTTTTCTCCGATTGTGACTGATGATCCCTCCGGAAACCTCTTGAGGCCTTCCTCCCCTGCAGAGATTTGGTGATTTCCTGATATCTCTGATCCCCGGTAGAGTGGCTTGTGTGGCAGGATCTACTTGTGTGATCTTTTCTCCCTCAGTGGGTTTTCCCCTAGTGGAGTTTGTTTGGAGTTGCTTTTGTGGCAGTTCTTGCCGGTGCAGTGAGCTCCTCTTTCCCAGCTGAGACTGATGATTCATCCTTGCAGATGATCCTTGTTTTCTTGATCCCGTCAGAATTGGTTATTCTCCGGTGATCTTGGCTTTCTCTCCTGTGGTGTAGTACCGGGCGTTTGATTCCTGGACCTGTTTGAGTTAGATGTGTCTGTTTTGTCAGCATTCATCAAACATAAATCAAGCATATGCATGCATACTTTCAACATTCAGATATTCATGTTGCATTTCTTACCATATATCTTTTGTTTGTTGTCTCCTGCTTTTGGTGATATAGATCTCCCCAGTAGATCCCCAAGCAGATGTCGGGTGTCTATTCTCTCAATACAGAGTCAGCCCCTTAAGCAGAAAGTGTTTGTCCTTTCCTTCTGCATTTCCCCACTGAGATATATCCTCGTGGATGACGGTTGTTTCCGTTTCCTCCCAACACATATATTGGGATGAGTTTTCCATTTTGAGTTCCTTCCTCATTAGGATGAGTATTGATTCAGTTTTCCTTTTTGGTTTGATCCTGAATTGGCCCTTTTGCAACTGTCTCTTGTGCTTCCCTGTGGAATAAATGGATAATTGCTTAGTAACCGGCAATCATTCACTTTATCCTCAGCGGACTTTGTGGCTTCTACCCAGTATCCGGTAGTTGTAAGTCCTATCCTTTGTGGTTTTCTACCCAGTAACCGGTAGTTATAAATCCTATATACCTTTTTTCCCTCTTTGCGGAATTTGTGGTTGTTTACCCAGAGATTGGTATTTGTGAACCTTTTGTTCCTCAGCAAGAGTCGGTGGTTTTCTACCCAGTATTCGGTAGTTGTAAATCCTATTTTCTTGCTCTCCAGCAGAGGCTGTGGTTTTCTACCCAGTAACTGATAGTTATAAACCCTATTTGTTTCCCCCGTGCGGAGTTGTGATCCTTTCGCTCCCCACGCAGAGGCTTTGGTCTTCTACCCAGTATTCGGTAGTTGTAAACCCTACCTTTTTATCCTCATCAGAGTCGTGGCCCTCTACCCATTAATCGGTAGTTGTAAGTCCTAGCTTTATGGTTTTCTACCCCGTATTCGGTAGTTATAAATCCTACTTGCATCCCCTAGCAGAGGTAACCTTTGTGGTTCATCCCGGTTGATGGCGGATTTTATGGTTTTCTACCCAGTATTCGGTATTTGTAAATCCTATGTTGTTGTTTTCTCCCTATCGGAGTCTGTGCTTTCCTATGGAATAGACGGATAATTGCTCAGTAACCGGCAATCATTTGCCTTATTCTCAGCTGAGTCTTTGGTCTTCTACCCAGTATTCGGTAGTTGTAAATCCTATTTTCTCCCCGTTGCAGAGTTAACCTTTTGTGGCTCATCCTAGTTGATGACGGTTACTCTTGGTGGTTATCAATATCCAGTATTCGATGTTGATCTTTTCCCATCCTCTTCTGGGTAATTGCTCTGAGTAAGCAATTGTATCCCCAGCGGGTCTTTTCCCTCCTTCTTGTGGATAATTGTCGTTTGCTAGCAATTTTATCCTCAGCGGGTCCTTTCACCGTTTGCCAGTGATTTGTTCCCCGGATCATTGATTTTTTTATCAATGCATCCCCAGTGAGTCCTCTTTCATCTACCCTTTTGTTGGTAATGATTGTTGCTCCCTTTGATTGGTCATCATTATATACCTAGTTTTGGTATCCCAATGCCTTTCTTTTCGGATGATTTATCCTTTATTAACCTAGTAACCGGTTGTGGATAATCTTCCATGCGAGTGTATTATCTACGTTCTGACGGTAATAGATAATATATTTCATGCACTCTTCAGTCGAAGCCTGTTGTGTTTCCCCAGTCGAGTAAGATTCGTGTTCCCTGCGGAATCGAATATTCATTGTTATCTCCTTTTTGAGCATATCTCCCAGTAACCGGTGATATGTCTCCTAGATAATTGCCGTATGCTTGCAATTTATCCCCAGCGAGTTATCTTTCGTTTTCCCTGTTGTTGTTGGTAACGACTGTTGTTCTTTTCGGTCGGTCACCTATTATATACCCAGTAACCGGTATCCATGGTGTTCCTTCCATGCGAGTATATTATCTACGTTCTGACGGTAATAGATAATATATCTCATGCACTCCTTGGTCAAAATCTTTTGATTGTTTCTCCAGCGGAGTAAGATTCGTATTCCTTGTGGAATCGAATGTCCATCCTTTAACAAGTTTGCGTTTTGCTCTCTTCAGGATGATGAGTGTTTTGGCAATAAAAACCAATTCACGTTTTCGGTCGGTCACCTATTATATACCCAGTAACCGGTATCCCTGGTGTTCCTTCCATGCGAGTATACTATCCATGTTCTGACGGTAATGGATAATATATCTCATGCACTCTTTGGTTGAAGCCTTTTGTCCTTCCCCATTTGAGTAAGATTCGTTTTCCCTTTGCGGAGTCGAATGTCCATCCTGTAAGTCGATTTGCTTTTTCAAGCCCTCCTTTCGGATGATGAGTGTTTTGGCAGTAAAAATCAATCCACGCTTGGGTCGGTCACCTATTATATACCCAGTAACCGGTATCCCTGGTGTTCCTTCCTTTCTGCTCCCTATTATGACCTTGGTCCCCTATGGAGTCAGATTTTCCTGAGTTGATGTACCTTTTTCAGGTCTTCCTTAGATGTTTGGTTGATTGATATCTCTCACCCTTATACCGGTCTTAGATATTCATTCTTCTCTGAGCTTGTTACCCAGTAACCGGTAACACCTCATCCTTTTGCTTCCTCTGGAGAGTATTTGTTAGACATTCCCCAGCGGAGTTTCTGTTGTGTTTCACCCTTTTGCTGTATTGGCGTTTTCCCCAATGTATGCAATTTTCCCCGGCAGGGAGGTTCTGTGTGAATCTTTCCCCAGCCTGAGTCCGGATCTTGATCCGAAGTATCCTTTGTGGATAGTTTTGCTGTGTTGGCGTTTTCCCCAATACACGCATTTTGAGTCAACTTGAGTCTTTCCATCGGATTTTTTTTCCTTTGGAAATCTTTTCCCCAATATCAGTCCTTTTACTCCCCAGTAAAGTCTCCAGTTTCAAGTCGTGTCCTGCTCACGCATTTTTTCTTTTCTTATCCCCATAAGAGTCCCGTCAGAGTCTCTGTTCCATTAGGAAGTGCATCATTCCTGTGGATTTGTCTTTTCTCCTGATTTTCTTCTTTGTGGACCTATATTCCCCATAGAGTTTGTTTCTTTTGCATTCATGCATTTGCATCATGAGGTCTCTTAGGGACCAAAATTTGTCTCTTTGTGTTATTTAAGCCCATTCTACCGCGTCGAGACGAAGATTTTAACCTTCATTTCTCCGGCTAGAATGACCTTAAATAGGGGCATCTGTAAGACCCCAATTTTGTCCCTAAGATCCCTCATGGCATCATATCATAGCATTGCATAGCCTCAAGGATCTTTGAGCACCTTGCTTCCTTCCCTGTGGGTGGGATCTTTCTTGAGAGTGATTCTTGATCACCAAGCATTGCTTGCATTTGTGTATCATTGCTTTTATTGTTTAATCACTAACCAAAAATGTACAAAAATATGTCATCTAACATTTGTCTTGCAGCTTAAGCAGTCAACAGGTCAAGACAAATCAAGTGAATCCTTTGTGCAAGAGATGAGGGTTCCATTGAGATATGGATCATGTGATCATTATTTTGAGCTTATATGAGCTAGAGGTTCATTTTGGAGCAAATTCCCCAGGTGGTTGAAACTCAAGTTCATCAGGCATTTTCAGGTCATCTAAGGACCAATGCAAGTCAACTGAAAGTCAACTGAAGGCTTTGAGTGTGAGAATTGAATTTCTTCATCCCATTCATGTTGAAACAAGGCTTATTCATCATGTCAAACACTTATGTTGAAGAATTTGAAGCCAGTGCAAAAGTTTCCCAAAATGGAAAGTGACCTGTAATTTCAAGTTTCCAAAAATGGAAAGTTTTTGGACCAAATTCAACTCAACTTTCCAACATCAAAGAAGCTTCAAATTAATTTTTGTCCAACTTGAAAGTTGAAGATCTTTCTCTCCCATTTCCAAAAAGTCCAAGATCATGAGCATCTGATGAATGGTGGAGGAGATATGATCCAATGATTGCCAAGTGTGCTTGAAACTTCAAAAGGCCATAACTTTTGACTCATAACTCCAAAATGAGTGCCTCTTTTTGCATATTTCTTCTCATGACCTATATTTTCCAAATCATTCATGACATTGCATGAAATTTTATCACATGACCATTTGTTCATTCATGATCATTTTGGAGGGAAATTTACAAATTCAAATTTGGTGCATTACATGAGTTAAATTCCATTGCCATTATGCTTATGAGATGATTTTAAGTGAAATTACTCATGCACATGTTACTGTTCACGTCCAAATGCTCCATGCACCTCACAATTTCCATTTTTGGTCGCACACCTTATTTTGCTTAATCTCAATTAACCAATGCAAATGTGGATTAGCAATGTGATTAAGAGACCATATAAATACCAAATCATAACAGAATTCTGGAGTTTTAGCTCATTCTAGATCCAAATTTCTCTTCCCTCTAAATTTTTCTCTCCATTGAAACTTGAATTTCTTCCACATAAGCCATTGATTTCATTGCATATTTTGGTTCTCTGATCCTCATTTAGTGCAGATCAAGCTTTGATTTGAAGAATTCGAGTGGAAATTGAGCACATGAAGCTCAAGAACATGAAGATGGAAACTGATTTTTGAGCTAGATCCAAGCATCTCCAAGCTTCAATTCATTCACAAAGCTTCATAATATCATCTCAGGAGTAGATTTGGATACTTGCCAAGCCTTGAATCTACAGATTTCAGTGACTGCTCTTCAAGAGGTAGGTTTTTCGAACCTCTTAATTCTCCATTCTTTTGACATGTTTAGGTAGATCTTTGAACGCTGAGCATGCTGATATAAAATTCATGAAAATTGGTTGAGATTTGGTTGAGTTATGTATGTTTGAAGTTTTGGATGTTAAAGATGTTTTGCTTCGATTTGCTTTGATCATGAAGAATTAATATGAATTGATGCTGGATTTGTGTTCCTCGTGTCATGAGCTTTCGTTTGGTATAACTTTTACGAAATTCTGGAAAAAAAATATGCGCGGGCACTGTAGCTCCGCCGTCTTCGCGAAGAAGACGGTGGAAACCACCATACGCATCGCCGTTTGCAACTGGACGAGCTGGCTAGGGCTTTGTCCTTATGTGCATGCCTCGTGGCGAATCCATTGGCCTATGTTGCTTGACTTTACACGCGTGGCTTTTGACTTGTGAGTTGGCGCACCATGTCATTAATTGAAACTACATCGTTTTGGCCATTACACGTTTCGATTCCTGGGGAGGCATTTTCTGAATATTATTTGTTTCCAGCGTGCATACAGGCTTCGATCCTCGCTCATGCACTTTTTCAAATTTACTCCACATTTATCCTTTCCCTCCAAATATCATGTACATGTTTCACATTTTATTTCAATATTTTTTCCAACTTGAAAAAATCACTAAAAATTGAAAATGATTCCAAATAATTCCAAATTTTTTGCTACATGATCCTTGAAGTGTCTATTATTTTATGATGTGATTTTCTGATTTTTATCATTTCTGGATTTTTGATTGTGGGCTGTTGATTGAACATGTATGCATATGTGACATTGCTTCATTCTTTTTATTGTGAAATGCTCAATAATGATCCAATTGCCATGAAATTTTATATGCTGATTCCCAACATGTTGTATGATTTTTGAGGCTTGGTTGTGCATTTTTCTCATTTTTCATCTTTGTTTTAGACACATGATTGTATGGTGTGACAATGTGTGTCACACAATTTGATGTCATACTTGTGCATTTTCATTTCTAGGTCAAATGAGCTTCTTTGATTCTAATTTTTGGCATGATGATTGTGTTTGGCATATTGTATGCTCATAAAAATTTCCAGGATTGTTTGATTCATTTCTGTTTTAATATGGAATTTTCATTCTTGATGACCAATTGTGTGCTTTGAATTTGTCTTTGCCATAGCTTGCTCATGAGATGACTTTGCTTAATGCTTTTGACTTGGTCCTTTTTAGGACATGTTCATGATTGATTAAATGAGCTTTATGTTGAATATTGGTTGCTGTTTTGACTTTTTTCTTTGCCTTTGACCCTAGGCTTTGCCCTAGGGGTTTGGACTCACAATTTGAGCTTTGCATTTCAGGTTCAAGCAATAAGTCCTAATGGATGATGTGATCTCCTTGCTTGAGATGCAATTTACTTTGTTTAACTAATCTTGATTGTGTTGTAGGTCCTTGGGTGGCTAACTCACTTGAGTTGTTGACTTACATTGTGTATATTGGTTGTCTCACTGTTGACTGTTGTTTGGTTTGTCTGAATGTGAATATTGACTTGTTTGATTTTCTTACAGGTACTTTAGTGGCTTTAACTCATTATTTGAGTTGCTTTGCTTTGCTTGTGGTTGGCATACCACTTAGGTAATCTCTTTAACTCCATGTAGTCTGGAAGACCTGCTATCTTTGGCAGGCACCTGTCTGAAGCCCTCCTTAAGAGGCCATGTTCTTGATTGTTTAATTTTGTGCTAAAGACCTCAATGAGGCATGGTTACATATTAAGACCTCCTAAGTGAAGAGGAATTGGCAGATAGAAGGGATGTGCAATCCATCCCCTACTATTCAGTTGAGTCTTTCATCTTGCTCGCACTACGTGCTGATGCATTTTGAATAAACACCCAAAATCTTGTATATAGAGTCAGTCATTGTGGAATAGAGTTCCTCATTCTGGACTCCCACACCTTCTTTGATTAAAGCTCGCCCAGGCCGGGTTTTAAGAGCTATGAGGTCTAACCCTCATCTCCCATTTCATCTGCTCACCCTGACGGTCAATGTCAGAGGTTAAGAGCCTAAATACCCTTACATATCTGGCTTGTTTGTCGAGGTTGATATGACCCCTTGACTAAAGCCCAACTTTGATTGAGCCTTTTGATTGTGTATAGAGTGTGTTAATTGATTGGTTGTTTACTTACTTGTGCATCCTTCATGTTGCTTTTGCATATTATTTGCATTTTGCTCTTGCATTTGTTATTTGTTTTGTTTGAGGAGTCAGATGTAAGACCATTGATTGGCTATCTGTTTCCTGTTCCTTTTGGGGAGCTGGATATAAGACCATTGATTGGCACTCCATTTCCTGTTTTATTTCTTTTGTGGAGTCAGATGTAAGACCATTGATTGGCTATTTGTTTCCTATTTTGTTTCTTTTGTGGAATCAGACGTAAGACCATTGATTGGCTATCTGTTTCCTATCTGTTTTGTTTTGTGGAGTTAGATGTAAGACCATTGATTGGCTATCTGTTTCCCATGTTGCTTTGTGGAGTTGGACGTAAGACCATTTATTGGCACTCCGTTTCCCATTTGTTTTCGGAGTTGGACGTAAGACCATTTATTGGCAATTCATTTCCAGTTTTGTTGCTCTCTTATGAGACCTTGCTTATTTTGCTTCTGCTTTATGTTGCCTAATTCCAAAGGAACTTACTTGAATCATTTATATGATTTTGAGAAAGCAACTCCTATTTGTGGCTTTGTCCCTTAACCTTAACCCTCACCCTTTTGTAATTAACCTTGAACTTTGTTTTCATCTTTAGCCCAAACCAGAAAACTTTTGTGCAAACATTTTGACTTGTTTTCAAAACTAGAAACCTAGGCCTTATGCCTCTGATTTTCAAACTTCATTTTCACAATATTTCTTCTGAATTGAATCTAATGTCAACTTTGACTATCTTTGTGAATACTCATAATTGGTTAATTTCAATCACTCAATTGCTTTTGTGGCCCTTGCCCACTTCTTAATCAAGTTTTCATACATTAGCCATAGATCGGAATTATCATAGTGGTTGATGTAAATCTCACCACATCCTTAGTGATTGAATTGTAAGACTTCCATGCTTATTATAGGGTTAACCCCTCACTAGCATGTTGAAGTTGTTCTCACATGGTGGATTGTTGGTCCAGGTTGAGTTTTCTCCCGTTGATAATGAAAGACCTTAAGGCTTTTGTTTAAAATCAATCCACTCACTTTTTGGAAATCTTTTAGCCGAACTACGGCGTTTTGATCCTTATCTTTCATGAAAAGGTACGTAGGCAATGGGTTCATCCATTCAAACACAAAAATAATAAAATTGTACATTCTTCTCTCATCCCTTCAATCAATGTTTGCACAAAAATATTTCATAAACAAATAATTTTTACAACAAGTTGTGAAAAGGGTTCCCTAGGAGTACCTAGGATGCATTGGATACCTAACACCTTCCCTTTGCATAATTACCCCCTTACCCAGATCTCTGACCTTTTATTAGTTTTCTTTGCGTAAAACTTCTTAGGCTTTTGTTCGCTTTCTAGCCATTCCTTTGGATAAATAGAAGTGCGGTGGCGACTCTATCTTTGTATGCTTTGCTTTTGATTTAGTCAATAAATCATAAAGTGACGAATACACCGCTACTGGGGGTCGAGAACATATCAACTTGGGGTTGAGAAATAAGGATAACATCGACTTGTGGGTTGAGAAAATAAATACAACAACATCGACTCGGTGGTCGAGAAAACATTAAAAAGGACTTCCTTAGTGGAAAGCTTACTAGGAAGAACTCTGTAAAGAAAAAAAATTATAAATGAGACTTTTTAGGGTAACCTCTTTTTAGGGAGAAAAATAAGCAGACGTGCTGGGGATATACCAAGAATCACTTAGTAGATTTTGTATTTTAGGGAGCTCTTGTCCATTAGACTCACTGGGGAGATTGCTAGCTTCTGAATAGATGTCCATCTTAGACAACAACTTCAAAGAGACTTACTGACAATAAAGCTATTAAGGATACCTTTCTTAGGAATCCTATTGGTATGAAACTCGTCTGGTGAGTTCATGAAGTTTTGTTAGAGAAAATTGCAGGGGAAACTCCATGGGGAGATATCTACTGGGGAAACCGGGTAGAAATTCCGTTGACACCAGAGTTCACTTGGGAGAATATCAATCACCTTGTTGGGGAAGAAACTCTCCTTAAGAATAAACACTAACAATGATCAACTCCTGGAATCACTTATATTAACGATTAGACTGAACTTCCTTGAGAGGTTGCTGAATTCGAATGAGGCTTATATTATTTTGTTCATGATATATTTTATGCATGATGTGCAATATGCTCATGCGCTACATGATATGCTTGAGTGAAGCGAAATGATTAATCCATGACGATGGTTTATGATATGACTGATCAATGAACGTACAAGTTATTTGATGTGTGCCAAATAAAATTTGGATTTTGAAGTGAAATTCTAGACGAGAAATGACCTTGAAAAAGGACTACCATACAGGAACTGGTGAAGATGACAATTTCCAGACAAGAACTGACTACCACACGGGAACTGGCTTTGAAAAGAGATTGGCAGACGATAACTGGACTTTTGAGGTACCAAACAAGGTACGATTTTTTTATATATGGGTTGATTCCATGATATACAAGATGAAATGCATGATCTGATGCTAGAGTAATGCTTGTGTATGCAAACATGATTGATGCCAATGCATGAGGATGATCTGGTTTTTTGAATGATTAAGACCAAGAAAGGTTCTTTCAACACATTTCTCATCAAGAGGATGTTGTGATAGCATAATTCCCAGACACTCACTTTTGAACTCAAAGGTTGCTGATGTACGGTAGAATTTCACTTGAACAACATGAAGATATGGAGAGGACTCGTCCTTTTGTATCGTACCTTGCCCCAATTTGTTTGGTCTTTGAAGAAATTTTCCTTGAGAAGACGTTTACAAGCAATCTTTCCAAAATATGACTTTAATATGGCTTGCATGCCTGATTGACTGAATTTTGGAGTGGTGGGCCTCACTGTACCATGGAAGTAGCCTGCCCTAGTATGAGCCTCAAAGAGACTTGTTACGCTTTGAAGTGATTGCCCCAGATTGACTGAATATTGAAACAACTTGCACCATGTTGACTACTCTTTGGGAAGAATTTCCTTGATTCTAAATGTTGATTTGCTAATATTGAAATGAAGGTGATATACATTGAATATGTCAAAAGTTTTATTTGAAATTCAAAAGACGATGAGATAGGATACCAATACAGATGGTTAGAAAATATCTAGGAGTCAGGATAACACAACCTTACTAAGTATGCTTTCAAAAGAAACCTTTTTATTGGGATGCCCTAATTTTTTCCTAAGTCGCCTTTTTGGTGTTTGACTTAGCAGGCTTTCTTTTTTCTTTTTTTTCTTTTTTTCTTTTTCTAATGACTGTGACTACCATGTTATTGGTTACTAAGGAACAACCATTTTTCCTTTGGATTCTTCATGACTACTTCGACGCCTCTTAATGGGTGTGAAGATAGCATGTAGTTAGACTGCTCAGGCGTTCAATATGATTCTCTTGAATTTTGAATGCATAGCCGAATTAACTAAAAACTACATTGCCCCGGGTTCAGAATAAAGGTTTTTTTTGTTTAGAAAGAAACACCAACTTCTTGGCTCAAAGGGGTTTACGAGGGATTATAGTCCTTATATCTCCAATGATTTGGAGTTGAAACAATGCCTTACATCATCAGCAAAGTTATGTTTGAAAGCATACTTGTCAACAATTTTGAATATTTCATTTTCATCATGCTCCCTCAAATCTTTTCTAAATCAAAAGTTTGATAAAGAAAAGTGAATGGGAGAAATATTTTTTTTGTTTTTGATATAAATGGAAAATGAGTGAATACGACATAATTGATTCAGGAAATGCATGATCACTTCATTAATATTACCATTGAAAAAAAACACTCAAAAGCAAATAAACAGTCAACATGTAAAGGAAATACAAATGAAAAAATGAAATAGCCAGATGATTTCCAGTTGAGGATGAACTCCTGTGCTTGATTCAATGTTAGGTTAGATGTCTTCAGAGGTGAAGGTCGTCATTCTCATTAAGACCAGTATAATAATCATCCTCACGGCCATTATCGATAATTTCTTCCATAGCAAGGACTGACGTTGACGGTATTTGACGGTATTCAGAAGCAAGGACAAGATAGATATTTTTGACGGTATAGATATTGTTGAGTTAGTCGTCTTTAGAGGTGAAGGTCGTCATTCCCTATGAGCTTGGGAATTCAGAAGCAAGGACAAGATAGATATTTTTGACGGTATTTGATGTAACTTATCGACTATCTTGTAGTCGCTTTTCTTTATCATTTTCAGAAATTCAATCGCTTCACCTAATTGCACCGCTGACTGTACCCCTCAATGTTCTGGGGTAGGAACTGCAATTGTAGCTTCCCTTGTTGGTTCTTGAGGGATTATATTGAACTCGGGAGTATAAATCCGACCACTGCGGGTCATTCTGCTTGTCCCTACGATGTTCGTGATATTGGTGTCAACATTCTCCAAGATTTTCTCACCTTCAACATCTTTGGGTTCTTCATCTACCATTCCATCTACCACAATTATGTCATATTTCCAAGGCACGACCTTGGTACTTTCGAAGGGAAAGGGGGTAGGCATACGAACTACCACGAGTGATGGATGAACAACATCTTTTCTTTGATAAGTTATCTCAACAGGCTCTGGTAGATTGAAAAAGGGTTCAATTACTGAAATTTCCTTGTTTGTTACAGGACCACAAACTTGTAAGACACCTTGATCCATCAAGTGTTAAATATCAGTTCGTACCACTTTACACCCTCTTGGATAAACGGCACATTCTTCACAGTTGTTGTGACATGCATCAATCAAACTAACTCCCACCAATCTTGCATGGAGTGCTATCAACGGAGTTTTAACATCTTCAACATTTTTTATTATACAAATGTCAGATACATCTCCAATGGCATTAACAACATCATGCGCCAGCAGAGGGTTACTCTTTACGTTGGGTCCAACATCTTAGAATGAAAGGATCTTCTTCTCAACCAACTCTCGCACGATATGCTTCAAAGCATAACATCCTTCCAAATCATGCCCAGGGGCACCTTCATGGAAAGGACAATGGGCATCTTGATTGTACCATGGAGGTAAAGGATTTGGTGGAGGACCCAAAGGTCTGGGAGTCACCAACCCTTTCTGCAACAACGATGGGTATAACTTAGTATATGTCATAGGGATTGCGGCGAAAGGAGGTCTACCTCTTTGTGCCCTATTTTGATTTGGAAGATTTTATGGACGTGAAGCCTGTGCTCTTGGTTGTTGTTAAGCGGGTGTCGTGGGTGCTTGCTGGTATACTGGTGCTTGTTGAACAGGTTGATAGACAGGAGCTTGTGATTGGTTGAAAGTTGGTGTGACTGCAGCCACGCATGGTTGTTGAATATACTGCATTAGATAAGTTGGTTATTGTTGAGCAAATTGTTGTTGCTTCTTCCATGAGTGACGCCTTCTTTGACTGGTTGACACTATGTTTGTTTCACCCTCTTTCTTTCTTTGAAAACCTCCAGAAAACTTTTTGACATTGTTACCGGATGTTTCAGTGGTGGTTATCATTTTTCCATTCTTCAATCCAAGCTCGACTTTTATTCCCACGGCAACCAAGTCAGAGAAACTTTCCGATACACTACTCACCATCCTTTCATAAAACATGGGTTTTACTGTATCCATGAACCAATCTGTTAACTCCTTCTCAACAAGAGGTGGTTCGACTTGTGAGGCCACTTCCCTCCATCGTTGTGCATATTCCTTAAAAGACTCGTTATCTTTCTGGGACATGATGAGAAATTGCCTCCTATCCGGGGCCATATCCATGTTATACTTATAACGCTAGATGAAAGCATCAGATAAGTCTTGGAAATAGTGAATTCTACTTTGATCAAGGCTTAAGTACCACTTAGAAGGAGCACCCCTCAAGCTATCTTGGAAGCAATGTATCATAAGTTTATCGTCCTCCACGTGAGCCGCC